>NW_007727333.1:327912-342824 GCF_000696425.1 Galeopterus variegatus | reverse complement strand
ATCCTCAGTCGGGCCCAGGGCCCGGCCCCCTGGCAGGCCGAGCCTAATTCTGTGCCTCTGACTCAGCCTCGGGTGCGCAGCGGCCAGGGGGCGCGAGCACGAACAGTCCAGGCTGGCCCCCCGGGGGCCGCGCGCCGGGGCCTGAAATAGCTCATTTTGATCCCGCTACCTAGGCCAGGAGCCCAGGCTTGGCACATGGTGCAACCAGCTGCTCCTGCAGCAAAAGAGAAGTGGTTAGATGACCATGAGGACGGGTCGACTGGCCCGACTGATGAAGAAATGGCGGTTAGAGAGGGGACAGACTCCCTGGTTGTCACTACATAGGGAAGAAAGAGAGACTGGAGTCGGGATGAGACTTCTAGAGCAAGAGGGAGGGCGATTGGAAAGTGGACTGCAGCAAAGCTAGGGTACTTGAGATAATCTCCTAGCTGCAAGCCCAGCCTCAGATCCCTTCCATTGGTCCACGGTCTTGCCAATTACTGCTGCACGCTACAAGCTCTCCAATCAAACATGCCCTCTCAGGCAGCCCGGCGTTACAGCCAGTCGTGAGACACCTCCCTTTGGACACTTTACTAGTTACTGTTATTTTCTTCTCTATCATTGGTCTTCCTGGAGGCCGCTCTCTTCTTGCGCGGCACTCCCAGAGAGGGGTGGGGCTGATAGGGTATTGCTAAGCGACAAAGATGCACGCGGGGTCTGTCCGGTGAAGTAGAGCAGCAGACCGAATCGCTGAGGTAGATGCGGGATGGACCGCAGGTAAGGACGATCCCTCTTCCAGGGACACAGGAGGCCTGCGATGGACCAAGGGTGAGGGCAACACAGCTTAGGGACAGATTTGCTAGTGTCCGGAGTTTCTCGAGCTCAACCGCATTGAAACTACAACTCCCAAGATGCTCCACAGCCATTGACCGTTCCAGCCTTAGACTTCACCATCCCGGGGGTCCCATAAACGTCTTATATTCCGCTCTCTGAATTGCCCTCAGGGATTCTTTCCTCTAAGGTCGTCCAAGGGCAACTTGGGAATTGAGTTTTTTTATTTTGAAATTGCCTCCAGACACTCGTGGGTGTTGTTTTGAACTTTCCTCGCTTAGGCGGAGCCCAGTGAATCACGGGAATTGTAGTTCACCTACAGTTCTTAGCGTCCCCAAGGATTTATGGGAAATGTACGGTGATAGGGTCCAGTCGCAATTCGTAACCTGAGCTCCACTTAGAAATCACCTGGGACGCTGCGAAAAAGATACGGATATTTTGATTATGTTGGTCTGGGGTGAGAACCGCGCGTCTTTAATTTTAAAAGGCCCCTCCTAGACTGGATCCAGAGTTGAGAACTACCGGCTACCAGTTCCTGGGTTTTCTTTTAAGACTGCTCCAGGGGCTCATGGGAATCGTGCCTCCACTATCATTATCTTGAATGTTTAGCTGTGTTTCAGGGGATTTACAGTCCATCTCTTCCAGGAATCCATGGGAATTGCCTTCCTCTCACGTCCCCCTCCCCACGGCTGCAGTGACCATGTACTGCCTGCCAACCCCACTCTTCCCTTGCAGCCTGCCAGTTTTTTCCACTCAAGACAGTCCCTTTGGAGATGCTCCCCTCGGCCGAAATCACTACTGGCCATCCCGAAGCCAGACCTGGTGCCCTGAGGTGAGGACACCCCACAGAGAGTGCTGAACGCCAGCTCAGTAGCAAGGGAGTGACCACTAGAGGGTAGGAAGACATGTAATGAGAAATGGGGATGAGAGATTAATAGATGGTTCTTTCTCCCCATCCCCAAACTTCGTATGTGTCTTTGTTCCCCTACAAGGATGACCCCTCAGACCTTGCTTTTTCTTCTTGTGCTCTCCCCCGTTTTAGACCCTGAGCCCATCCAGGTCCCAGAGATCGAGGCTCCCACAAGCTCCCAAGGTTCTAGCCACACGCCCCAACTCCCCTGAGCTGTTTGAGGAGTCCTGGCCATCCAGTTCAGGGACCCCTTCCCCACCCAGCACCACTGAGGGACAGATGGGAGCCTCCCCACCACCCACTCTGATTGACAACAGGGACTCTGTGGTGGCCAAGTAAGTACCAGCAGCCCTGGGGGAAAAGGGTTAGAAAAGCCCTGGGTTAGAGGGATGGAGAAGGCATTACACAATAATCATCATAGCTAGAACTGTTTATGCAGCACTCTTTTAGGATCAAGCACTTCACGTGTTGTGGAATATACTAAAAAGCATACATACTTCACAGGGCCTGGTTTTCCAAAGCCTTGCAGTTTCAAATATTGACCTTGTAAGGACAGGAAATTTCCCTCAGGCTATAAGTCTCTGTTGCAAGATAAGGATTGTGGCACAGCAGGTTGCGGGCTCAAAGACATACTAGTTACTGATTGTTATGTAAAGATACTGAGAAATTGCTATAGGAAGGAATGTTTGCTAAGATCAAACTTGTTGATAGGACCACTTAACTGCCTTACTGGAATGTCATCTGGCTTGTTTCACTGAAAGTTACCAGCCTATACTGTTAAACTATAACCCCACCTTTGTCTCTTCCTGTAACTTCCTGGTCTGGAAAATAAATGCAGGAAGAGAACCCCAATTCGGTGTTAATATCCCAAGGAAGGGATGGCTCTCGTTTGAGCATGCTAAAGGGAGGTTAACCACTTCGGGGCCTCTCACTGCTCAGTAGAGATGGGCTTTGAGTAATCTTTTGCATCTCCGTCACCCAGGGGGAGTGGGGTGACAAATCCATGGGGGGCGAAGCAACGCAAAGCAACAACATGTGTTATTAAGAGCTCTGAAGCTAAACTGCCTGGGTTCAAATCCCAGCTCTGTCACTTACTCTCTGTATGACCTTGGCCTTGGTTTCTAACATCTCTATATTGACAATATTATAGCACATATTACCTAGGGCTGTTTTGAGTTTTCAGTGAGTTTCCATATGTAATGATCTATAATAATGCCTGTCACTTAGTGAGCATTTGGGTTTGTAGGACACATGTTCAGCTGCCAAAATAAAGAGTCCCAAATGTGGCTTAAAGAAGACAGTATTTATTTTTCCTTCACCTAACAGTCCAAACAGAAGCAACCAGGGCTGAGATGGCAACCCCTACTTGAGGTGTCAGGGACACAGATTCCTTCTACCTTGCTGCTCTCTCATCCCTAGGTTGTTGCCCTTTCTTTCATGGACCAATATGGATTCCAACCACATTGAGTTTCTTTTTTTTTTCTCTTTTAAAGATGACTGGTAAGGGGATCTTAACCTTTGACATGGTGTTGTCAGCACCACGCTCTCCCAAGTGAGCTAACTGGCCATCCCTACTTAGGGATCCAAACCCGTGGCCTTGGTGTTATCAGCACCACACTCTCCCAAGTGGTCAGCCCCACATTGAGTTTCTAGAATCACATCTTCTCATACCGTTTGTCAAGAACCTAGTCACATGACCACAAGGTTACAAGGACACCTGGTAAGTGTAGTCTATAGAAGAGTAGCTCTGTGCTTAGCTAAAAATTGCATTACTATGTAATAAAGGAAACATATATGGAGGGATAACTAACAGGCTCTGCCATGGTGATTGATAAACATTGGCTATTATGATTATTATTGGTATTTTTATTTGGCTCTCCTCACTCCACTCACTTCCTATCCCCCAATGCTCACAGGTATATAAACAGGTTTCGCCAGGCTCAGCCCACAAGCCGAGAGGAACGCCAGCCTGCAGGCCCAACCCCAGCTGACTTTTGGTGGCTGCAGGCTGAGTCTCTAGACCCCAGCAGTCAATTTGCAGCAGGTACCTCCTTCAGTTCCATTCACCCCCTGGCCTAAAACCTTTCCTGATCAATGACCCCAGCAGCCACTCCTCCTGGCCCTCATAACTGAATTGGGGCTTCTCAGCAGGAGCCAACAAACCAGAAGGAAGACCCAGTACAGCAGTTCCAACTCCTGCCAAGATGGCCAGCACATCCCAGGCTATGGCTCCCCTTCAGGAAATAAAGCAGGTGACATTCCCATCCACTCCCAACCTGTGTGCCTGAATTGACAGCACCAGCCATGGGACAGACTTAGAGCGAATCCCCAATTTGAAGAAGTTTAGACAAAAAGGGAGAATTTGTTGGCTAATGTAATTGATAAATCTAAAAGTTGATGGTTTCAGGCACGACTGGATCTAGGTGGTTGAACAACGTTGGGAGGAGCCCACCTTCTCAGCTCTGTGTTGTTCTTTGTGGGGCTCAATCTCAAGTGGGTTTTCCCCTCACAGTAGCCACGATGGCCCCCAGTGATTCTAGGCTCCCATGGTACTTACTTAGTTACTCCAGTAAAAAATGGGGCTTTCCAGTAACTCCATCCAAATCACCAGGGCTCACTCTCATTTGCTCATCCTTGAGCCAGTCAGTGTGAACCACAGGATAGAATGTTTTGATTAGTCAGCTCTGGTCAGGAAGGTGGGGTCAGTCATTCTCCAACAGCAGTGCCTTGCACATGACGTTGTGGATCCAAAGAGAAAAACTGGGTCTCTCTTCCCCGAGGAGGAGAAGCAGATTCTGAATGGCATGTGGGGAACAGACCTGCACTCTAGGTCCCTGTCCAGACCCCCTTTCCCAACAGCCTTTGGGGTGGGAGCTGGCCTCTGACCCTTCTCACCCTGCAGAACCTCAACACATGGAACTCATCCCTGCTGGACCTGGAGATGCTGAGCCTACAAAGCAGAGCTTCCAAGCTGCTCAAACGCAGGTGCCTCTACCACCCCCATCATTCTTCCCACTCCTACAGCTCCAGGTGAGCCCACTTTGCCTCACTTCTGCCTTCTCCCTGCAGCAAGACCTCCACCTCCTCCTCCTCCCTCAGCCCCAGTGATGCCAGCAGCTTCTCGTTCCCCATCAGTTCTGATGACCACTCTCCTTTCTCCGTGACCTTCACCCCTGACTCCAGTAAGGGCTTTGGCCCCAGGGGACCTGGTAAGTGCCAGGAGGCAAGGATTGAGAGCAGCCTGGGTGCAAATCCCAGCTCTGCCACTGATCAGCTGTAAGACTTTGGGCCTCTCTGGGCCTTGTTTCCCGAACTGTAAAACAGCCATAATAATTGTATTCCTCTCCTGTGGGTATTATGTTAGTGAATACATGGGAAGCACTTAGCACAGCTCTGTTAACAATTGCTATTGCTTCAAAATCAGAAGGCTTCATACCAGCCAGCGGCCAAAAAAATAGTCAGAAGGCTTTTTCAAATTTTTCACCACCCTGATTTGACAGAAAAATCTGACCTAAAGAACTATTTATAATCTATATTGATCTCATTTAGGGTGAATATTTATACTTTTTGCTATGTTGTATATTATGTTGAACCATATGAAATTTTTGTTTCTGTAAGTCAAAAATGTTCAAAGACTTGCCAGTTAGCTCAGTTGGTTAGAGCATGGTGTTATAACACCAAGGTCAAGTGTTCAAATCCCCACCTTGGCCAGCCACCAAATATTGGCAATTTCATATGGTTCAACTAAATATTAATGCATTTGAGTCTGGTGTAGTGCCCCAGACCCATGCCTATACTGGACATACCATGTGACTTTGCTAAAATATGCAAACGGTTGAACTCTCAGGATTTCAGAGATGGGATTAAGGACCTGGGTTAATATCGTTGTTATTGTTACTCTGTGTCCAGGTCCTTGACTGCAGTGCACAAGATAGATGCTATCTGGGTCTCACAGGGCTCCTGCAAGTCCCCACAAATAAACAGAGGTGTTCATGCATGTCATGTGATCCTGCGGAAGGACCCGCCTATCTGATTCTTCACTCTTTCCAAGCTTCACCTTTACACCTCTCCCTCCTGGGCCTCAGTTTTCTCATTTGTCAAATGGAGATAAAACTAGTACCTACTTCATGGGTTGTTTGCAGTTAAATTTATTCATTCATTCATTTAACAAACATTGAATCCTACTGTATGTGAAGGCCTGTGAGCAGGATTGGGGATTCCACAGCAAACCAACCATGCATGTTCCCACCTTCAGGGTCCTTACAGCATAGTGGGTGTGCGGCAGAGAATACAAACAAATGTGAAATGTAAGGGAAGGCCTGTGAGCAGGATTGGGGATTCCACAGCAAACCAACCATGCATGTTCCCACCTTCAAGGTCCTTACAGCATAGTGGGTGTGCGGCAGAGAATACAAACAAATGTGAAATGTAAGGAGAAATGAAGGACATGTAGGATAGGATTGTGGAGCTGGGAAGTCAGGGAGGGCTTCCTGGAGGTGGTGCTATCTCAGTGAAGACCTGAATGATAAAGGTGGAGATGGACAAGAGCCTGCCAGCATATACAATGGACTTCAAATGGGAAGGAGCACGGGGCAGACAATGGGCCAGAAAAGGCTAGAGCCAGGGATGAGAGTAGTGTGGCATAAGGTGGGAGAGATTGGCAGGGGTCATATTACATTGTGCCATGTAGGCATGGTGAGGCATTTGATTGTTATGTTATTAATACTGGGAGCCACAGGAAAGTTCTGAGCATGGAAAGGACATGATTTTTCTTGGGTGTTAAGAGACTCATTATGGCTGCTGTCAATACCCAGAGAGAGACACTGGTGGTTTGGCCAGAGGAACAGAATGGAGTGGAGAGAAGTAGCCAGGTTTGAAAGTTAACAGCAGGACTTAGGGGAAAAGGGGAAAGGAGAGGTCTGGGATGATCCCCCTTCCTTTGTGCAGCATCAGATGGTAGGGCCTCTGAAAGATAATGTTAGCTCTACTGATCATGATTGATGAAATGATTCTCTGGGTGATGGGAATGATGTTTGTTTGCCTCACTGGACTGATGACAGTACCTGGCCCTGCCCTTAGTCATTGCTATGTCCTCAGCACAGGGCTGGGCACTGGGATGGAGCACAATAAACAGTTTATTTTGCATTCGTGCCACATATATTGATTGCATGAGATCCTGTTCTTGACACAGGGGCTGTGGTAATAGACAAGACAGACAAAAATCATTGCCCCTACATAGCTGGCATTGTGGAGGGAGAGACAAACAATAAAGTCAAGAAGTGTGATGTTTAGTATGTTAGGTGGTAAGTGCTAAGGAGAAAAATGAAACAGGACAGAGGATAGGGACTGATAGGACTGGAGGTTGTTGCAATTTTGAGTGGGGTAGCCAGGGAAGGCATCACTAAGAAGGTGACATTTGGGCAAAGACCTGAAGGATGCCAGGTAGTGAACCCTGTGATACATGAAGGAAGAAGATTCGAGGCAGAGGGAACCACAAGTGCAAAGGTCTTTGCCTTTTACCAGGAGAGAGGTGCAGCGAGGGGAGGTTCTTAATCAGGAAGGCCCTGATCTGACTCAGGTCTTCACGGGCTCCCTCTGTCTGTGGGTGGGGAACAGATTAAGAGGACAGGAGAGTAGGGAGACCAGGAAGGAGGCTACTGTGATAGTACAGGTGGGGTGAGTGGGGTTGGACCAAGGGGAAGGGTGGTGGCACAGAAGTGGGCAGATTCTGGAGAATCTGTCTTATTCACTGCTGTAACCCCAGTGCCCAGAACAGTGCCTGGCATATAGTAAGAGCTCAATAAATATTTGTTGAATGAATGAAGCTGAATGAGGAGGTTGAGAAGCCCAGGAGTACTCTCTGACTTTGACTTCTGACTTTGCCCCCTTCCCTACTTCTCACTCCAGAGAGGAGTTGGGACATTATCTGGACAGCCTGTCTGAATAACCCTCTGGTACAGTTGAAAGGTATGTGTGCAGGCTGTTGGTTTGTTGATCACCCTGGCCCCTGCCTCACTCCTCTCCCCTCTGCTTCCCCCACAGCAGCCCAGGCACCGGCCCAGGCCCCCACCCCTGTTCCAGTCCCTGTCTCCTCCCGGGTACCACTTCGGCCAGAGGATGATATTCTGTACCAGTGGCGGCAGCAGCGGAAGCTTGAACAGGCTCAAAGAGGCGAGGGTGATGGAACCTGGGTGCAGTCCCGCACCCCTGTCCTCACCACTCTGGTGAGTTGGGGGAGGAAGGAGCCTGTAGATGCTGGAGGTAGAGCCTGAGAGGGACTGAGTACCCTCCACCCTCTTTCTCTGCCTCTCAGATCCCTCTTTCTATCTGTTTACAGACCTCTGCTGCCCCTGCGGAGACCCTTGGTTCCCAGGGCACCCAGCCTAACTGCATCCCACTGTGGGGCAGTGTGGCCCGGCCTGATCCTCCAGAGGCCTTCTATGCAGAGAGGCCTCCTATTCCCCCAGGGTTCTCACCACACATCTTCTGGGCCCCCAGCCCCCACAGCTTCTTCTGGGCCCCACAGTCCAGTCCCTGGGTATCTCTCGGGGCTGTTCCTCCTCCCACGCCACCAACCTCCACCCTAATTCCTCCACACTCCATCCCGGCAACATCGGCCTCCATCTCCGCGCCCCCTGTCGTCCCCCAGGGCCCGTCCACCCCTGAGCCAAGTAGTTCCGTCCAGCCCAAGAGGCTGGGTCCCAAGCCTCAGAGGGGCAGAACCCCGCGCCAGGAGGCTTCTGGGCAAGTCACGCCAGCTGAGGAGGGGCCTGACCCGCAGCTCAGGGGCGCCCTGGGCCAGGTAGTGACAGCCCGGCTGTTCCCTGACAACTTGGAAGACACTCCCCCTCTCCTCCAGAGCCTGCCTCCACCCCAGGCTGAATCTCTGAAAGTCAAGGCCACACACCCACAAGCCAAGGTTACGCCTCCTCGCTCAGAGGTCACGCCCCCTCAAGCCAAATCACACTGTCAGTCTAAGGCCGAGTCTCCGAAAGCCAAGGCCACGTCCCTCCCAGTGGGGTTGAGGAAGGGCAAGGCCACTCCCTCCGCCGAAGAAGCCGGGTATCCGCAGCCCAAGGGCCCACCCCCTCTATCTGAGGAAGCCTCCACGCTCGTCAAGGCCCCGCCACCCACCTTCAAGATGGGGTCGCTCGAGGCTGTAGCCACGCCCCCGCCCGCTGCTGACCACGCCCCCTCAGAGGACCTGCTCTGCCAGGCCGCTAGACTTCTGGAGGCCGCTGAAGGTGAGCCGGACGTTGGCGCCTCCCGAATCTGGGTGGTGGTCCAGCCCTGGGTCTAGGCCCCTTGAGCTCGCTCTTTTCCCCCAGACTCCGACGGCAGTGAGTTCCAGGACGACACCATGCTGCAGGTGCTAAGAGCCCAGAGGGCAGAGCTGTGGCGGCAGAAAAGGTGACTCTCCATCACCATGATGTACGACCCTGGGCCCCTGAATCCTCTGAGACTCCCGTCGGGTGCCCAACACTCCTGAGCCCTTTTCCCAAAACCCCATTTACAGCCTCAGACCCTAATCCTGAGCACATATCCCAGCCTCTACTCCCCCGGCTTACCTCCAGGAAAGTGGATGCACGATTATCCCTCCTGTTGGACCACACCAAAGACCCGGAATCTTGGCCCCCTCCAGCCAGGTTGGCCTCCTCCAGCCAGGTCGCCCCCCAGGTCCCCAAGGAGGCAGCTACGGAGGGAAGGAGCCTCCCTTGAGGCCAGACGACTTTGAATTGTATGAATTCTATTTTCCTGGTTATCTCTGAAAAAAGGGTTGTTCTGAAAAGGCCAAAAGGTCATGCTAATTTAAAGAAATAGGCCCCCCCTCCCACACCCCCAACCCCCATGGTTCTGTCCCCTCCCCCTTTTCTCTCCCATGGCTCTCCCCCCTCCCCCTTCCCCCTCTTACCTGACCACTGAAGCAAAATCTCTTTTCCAGTTTCATCCTCCTTTGGAGTGGGGGGAGGGTTCCAGGCAAGACTTCAGGCAAGACCAGGACCCACCTTAGCTGACTCTCAACTCAGGAGTGGAGCCTCCTGTTTCAGATGGGACCAGAGGGACCGTCCTCTGGCATTAAGCTACTGGGGTCATCATAGTATTGGACAGTGGTCAGTCCTCAGTCCACATCCTGCTTGTCCCAGCAGCAGCATTTGGTGAAGCTGATCCCTCCTTCCTTGAAGCACTTTCTTCCCCTGCTTCCAGAACCCCTCTCCTTGCTTCTCTGGTCATGCCTCCTCAGTGCCTCAGCCTGTCAACTTTTGGCATGTCCCAGGGCCCTGGCTTTGACTTCTTTATCTACACTCAGTCCCAGGTGTTCTTGTCTAGCTTCATGGCTCTAAACCCCATCTCTATTCTGATAGTCCCCGAATTTCTGTCTAGCCTAGACCTGGCCACTCAACCTTGGGCTTCTACATCTTGCTGCCTGCTCACCATCTCCACCCAAAGGTCTAAAAGACATTTCAAATTCTGTAGGTCCTAATCTGAGCTCACAGTCTTCCCCTTCAACTTGCTCCTACCCCCACTTTCCTCAGCCCCCCGCCCCCTGCCCTAGCTGCTCAGGCCAAAAGCTGTATATCCTTGTCTCCTCTCTTACCTTTGCGCCCACAGTCAGTCAACCAGCAAATCCTGTCATCTATCTTTAAAATCTATCCATAATTCAACCTCTTCTTCCCCTTCCACTGCCCTGTCTAGGCTATCATTACTTCCTACGTGGATTATTGAGAAACTTATTGTTGTAAACATGTCTGCACATTCTTTGATACATTTGCCATCAAGAGGTATAGTCTCTGTCTCTTCCTTTGAAACTGGACCCCTCAACAAATAGAACACAGAGACAGTGATGCAGTTTAACTTGCAGAGTTCAATTAGAAAAGATGCCATACCTGCCAGCTGTCCCCTCCCCCCCCAGCTCCACCCCCCGCCCAAAAAAAAAGAAGGGCTGGCTGGTTAGCTCATTTGGTTAGAGCACAGCCTTATGACACAGGTCACAGGTTTGAATCCCCGTACCAGCCAGCAGCCCAAATAAAGGAAAGAAAGAAAGAAAAAATTTTAAAGCCTGGCCAGTCAGTTCACTTGGGAGAGTGTGGTGCTGGTAACACCAAGGTCACAGGTTTGGATCCCTGTACCAGCCAGCACTGCCCCCCCCACCCAAAAAAAAGAGAGAAAGAGAAAGAAGAGAGAAATGATGATATGGTCAACCTGGTTTCCTTTCTTTCCCTCTTTCTATCTCATTCTCTCTGATGCTTGCTTTAGAGGTCAGGTAAGAAAACGGATTGCCTCCCTGTATCCACTAGCCATTGATGATATGGTCAACCTGGTTTCCTTTCTTTCCCTCTTTCTATCTCATTCTCTCTGATGCTCGCTTTAGAGGTCAGGTAAGAAAACGGATTGCCTCCCTGTATCCACTAGCCATAAAAAAACCTCCCTGATTGCCATGCTGGGGAGAGGTTTGGGTTACACAGATGTATGCACTTATGAAACTCAGTGAAATCTGTGAATTTCATTGTACATAGAGTTTACCACAAAAGAAAAATAACTTTAAAGATATCCATGCCAAAATACTTAGGGGACAGTATACCAATGTCTGCAATTTCTTTTGAAATGCATCCAAAAATTACTTGGATTGATGGATGAATAGAGTAATAGGTAGGTGTGAAATAAAGCAAATATAGTAAATGTTAATGCTAGGATTGAAGTGGTGGATATGTGGGTGTCCATTGTAAAATTTTTCAACTTTGCTTTATGTTAGAAACTTTTTATAATAAAAATGGTGAAGAATATTTGATCAGGATTGTTTTGATATCTGTATTTATTAAAAAGAGGGGATAGCAGCTTCTGTATGTCAGACACGATAAATATTTGGGGGAGGTGACTAGAAGGATTCCTGAGGAAGTTACACTTAGAGTGAGACAGGTAGGAATTGTCTAGTTGACAAGGGGCTGTCCTAATTACTATTGCTGGGTAACAAACAATCCCCACAACTTAGTGGCATAAAAAAATAATTTTATTATGCTCATGGATTCTGTGAGTCAGAAATTTGGACAGAGAGCTGGACAGTTAGCTCAGCTGGTTAGAGCGTAGTGTTACAACACCAAGGACAAGGGTTTGGATCCTCCTACCAGCCAGCCATAAAAAAAGAAAAGAAAAGAAATTTGGGCAGAGCACAACTGGGGACAGTTTGACTCTGCTCCGTGTTGTCTGGGGCTTCAACTGGGAAGACTCAAAGGTGACGACAGCTGTGGGGTGGAGTCCTCTGGAACCTCTTTATTCACACTCTGGCACCAGGGCTGAGATGACTCAAAGGCTGCGCTCAGCTGGGCCTGTCCATTGTAATGCCTGTACATAGTCTTTCCACTGGCTTAGGCTTCCTCAAAGTGTGGCTGCCTCAACATAGTCACAATTCTCACATGATGCTTCATGGCTCTATGGCTAGTCCTTCCAGTGGAAAAGAAGGAAGCTACATTGCCTTTTACCACCTAGCTGTGGAAATCACATAGTGTCAATTCCACTATTTTATTAGTTGAAGCTGTTACCATCCTGCCCGGATACATGGAAAGCGAGCATAGATGATGAAATGAATTTGCAGCCATATTTTAAAACCACCACATGGGTTAGTGGGGGGAATACTCCAGGCTGAGGAAACATCATGTGGGAAATCCCTGTGATGGGGGTAAGGTCAGCAAGTTCAATAGGTGAAATAAGTAACTGTAAACTGACCTCTTCACCAGCACTCTACCTAATCCCTGCTTTATTTTTCTCCATAGAGCTGATGACTTTCTAATATCCTGTATTTTAAAATATTTATTTTTCGGGGGCCAGCCTGTGGCTCACTCGGTAGAGTGCGGTGCTGATAACACCAAGGCCATGGGTTCGGATCCCATATAGGGATGGCCGGTTCGCTCACTGGGTGAGTGTGGTGCTAACAACACCAAGTCAAGGGTTAAGATCCCCTTACCGGTCATCTTTAAAAAAAAAAAAATATATATATATATATATTTATTTTATTCATGGTTTGTCTTCTCCCACTAGCTTTTGAGCTCCAGTGTGGGTAGGTTATCCCTTCCCCCGTCCCTGTTTTGTTTATTGATGTATCCACAAATTAAGTACTCAGAGTTTTGTTTGGTTTTGTTTTAAAGATGACCGGTAAGGGGATCTTAACCCTTGACTTGGTGTTGTTAGCACCACACTCACCCAGTGAGCGAACCGGCCATCCCTATATGGGATCCGAACCCATGGCCTTGGTGTTATCAGCACCGCACTCTACCGAGTGAGCCACAGGCTGGCCCCCGAAAAATAAATATTTTAAAATACAGGATATTAGAAAGTCATCAGCTCTATGGAGAAAAATAAAGCAGGGATTAGGTAGAGTGCTGGTGAAGAGGTCAGTTTACAGTTACTTATTTCACCTATTGAACTTGCTGACCTTACCCCCATCACAGGGATTTCCCACATGATGTTTCCTCAGCCTGGAGTATTCCCCCCACTAACCCATGTGGTGGTTTTAAAATATGGCTGCAAATTCATTTCATCATCTATGCTCGCTTTCCATGTATCCGGGCAGGATGGTAACAGCTTCAACTAATAAAATAGTGGAATTGACACTATGTGATTTCCACAGCTAGGTGGTAAAAGGCAATGTAGCTTCCTTCTTTTCCACTGGAAGGACTAGCCATAGAGCCATGAAGCATCATGTGAGAATTGTGACTATGTTGAGGCAGCCACGCTTTGAGGAAGCCTAAGCCAGTGGAAAGACTATGTACAGGCATTACAATGGACAGGCCCAGCTGAGCGCAGCCTTTGAGTCATCTCAGCCCTGGTGCCAGAGTGTGAATAAAGAGGTTCCAGAGGACTCCACCCCACAGCTGTCGTCACCTTTGAGTCTTCCCAGCAAGTCAAGGGTTAAGATCCCCTTACCGGTCATCTTTAAAAAAAAAAAAATATATATATATATATATTTATTTTATTCATGGTTTGTCTTCTCCCACTAGCTTTTGAGCTCCAGTGTGGGTAGGTTATCCCTTCCCCCGTCCCTGTTTTGTTTATTGATGTATCCACAAATTAAGTACTCAGAGTTTTGTTTGGTTTTGTTTTAAAGATGACCGGTAAGGGGATCTTAACCCTTGACTTGATGTTCTCAGCATCACGCTCTCCCAAGTGAGCTAACCGGCCATCCCTACATAGGGATCCAAACCCTTGACTTGATGTTGTCAGCTCCACGCTCTCCCAAGTGAGCCACGGGCCGGCCCGTACTCAAGAGTTTTTGAATGAATGGATGAATGAGTGAATTTACCGGGGAGGTACCCGCTGAGGTGAGAGCCTTGTTGAGGGCATGACCAATGAGAGAGCCCTCTCGGAAAGGGCGTTGTTACAGTGTTTTCTGGACATGCTCAGTCAGTGGTGGGAACGATTTGGATTGGCTTTATGGGAGACATAACCATGTTCTGGCATTACAGACTAAACCTTTTCCTAGGAAAAAGTCAAGGCTGGAGGCCGGCCTGTAATGAGCAATAGAAGAGGAGACAAGGAAAAAGTCCAGTGGGTAGGACGAGGCCAAGTCGCAGAGGGCGTGGAGTTATGTCCCAGGCAGGGTGTCTGAGGCAATGAAAAACATCCATGGGCGGAGTGCCCTCAGGATTCTGTGGACGGGGTGAGGTTTAGGACCGACACGGTGGGACTAGAGAACTAAGATTTTGAAAAGCTGTTTGTGGAAGGGAGCAAAGCCCTGAGGCCGTCAATTAAGAATGTCAGAGGAGCGGTCACTAAGAATACTAAGAATGGACTAAGGGGAGGGTTTATTGCTTAGCGTTAGAAGTATTGGAAACAAAGCATAAAGAAATGGGGGTGTGTCTCAGGAGGGGATGACAGCCAACGAAAAGCAGTCATGGGCGTGGCGCTGTCAAATTTCGGGGGGTGGGACCGAAGAGACAGAACCAGAGATGGGGCCCAAGGCGAAGCCAATGAGAAGCCGTCAGGTGGGCGGGGCGTCGTCCTAAGGCCAAGGGTGGAGCCAATAAGAAGCTGCGTCGCGTCCTCGCTGCCCCCCGGCCCCTGTGGGGCGCGCGCCGGAGCCACGGGCAGCCGTTAGGGGCGGGGCCTGCAGCCGCCCGCGCGCGGCTCGCGCCCTCCCCTTTGTGTCGCCATGGCGGCGGCGGCTGCAACGAGGACGAGGAGGGAGGGATTGAGCGCGGCT
>NW_007727333.1:306969-326912 GCF_000696425.1 Galeopterus variegatus | reverse complement strand
CCGCGCGCCCCGCCCCCGGCCCCGCCCGAGCCCGCGGCCTGCGCCGCCCCTCACCCTTGGTCGCGGTCTTTCTAGTCCCGCGACCTGTCCTGGGTCTGAGCCCTTACCTCGACCCCGCCCCCTCAGCGCGCACTTCTTTCCACACCCTGGATGGGGGTGACAGTGGCCGAGGACTGGGGCTTGGGAGGAGGAGGGGCTGGTCCAGGGAAGGTCCCGTGCCACCCGAGTGGTCCTTCTCCAGCCCCCATCCCAACACCTTCCTCAGCATCCTCGTCCTAACCTCGCCCCTCCCCAGTCTAGCCCGTTCCTTTTCCCGACAGCCCCTTTCTCGTTCTTGGGCCCCGCCCCCACCCGGCTCCATCCTCAGCCTGACCCTTTTCTTCTCTCCCTCATTTTCACCCCATCCCAGTCTCTCTCAATCCCGCCCTCCATCAGCCCAAACCTTAGTTTCTCCAGCCGCTCCCCTCCTTACTGCACTCCAGCAAGCCAGCGCTGTACCTTCGCTTGATCCTTTGGTCCTCTCCATCTTCTTGTCTTTATCTCCCCTCCCCCACCGTCGGCCTCTCCCACCAAGCTGCTCTCGCTCATTCACCCATTCATTCCCTCGTTCCCTCACTTAACATTCACTGAGACCTCCTCTGTGCAGGCCCCATGCTCCAGACACAGAGTCAGATTCTATCCTGCCTTGGGCAGCTTCATGGGCTGGAGGGGGAAAGGCCCTGAGGGTGAGACCCAGGGATGAACTCAGGGTTACAAGGGCGTGGAGGAGGGAGAAGCTAGAGCCCAGTCTGGTGAATCCCCACCTGGCAGCTGGTTAATTTATACATCAGATTTTACCCAGCCCCTGTTGTGTGACTGGGTTGGCACTGGGCATTGGGGACTCAGAGAAGAATCAGGCACAATCCTATCTGAAGAGCACCAACTCTGTGCCCAGCGCTGTGCTGGGCATGCTGGGGTCTCAGCCTAAAGTCCTGCCTCTGGGGAGGTCACCAGATAGTGGCATCTCCGAGTCCTCAAGGTTGTGATGAAGGGAAGCTCAGGCAGAGTTATGGAGCATGGGATGGGAGAACCTCACAGGATGGAGAGAATACAGAAGAGATAGATGCCTGACACAGCCTGAAGGGTCAGGGAGAACTTCCTGGAGATGGCACTTGTGAGTTGAGACCTGAGGGGTGGGGAGGAGTGAACCTAGTGAAAGGGTAGGGATGAGTGTTCCAGGCTGAGGGAATAGTCTTTCCAAAAGGTGTAGAAGGAAATGAGAAGAAGGTGCTTTTGCTGGACTCTTAGAAGTTCTAGAGCTCTGAGTGGGGTGGATGGGGAGAGATGGGACTGGACAGGTAAACAGAAACCAGCTCAGGGAAGTCTTCAATATCAGACCAAAGAATTCAGAATTTGTCTTGAAAACAACAGGAAACCATTGAAGGTCCAGGATCCATGGAGGAACAGGGCCAGATTTGTGTTTTGTGAAAATGATCCTGGCTCTTTTTGTGAAGAAGGTGGCAGGAGGGAAGGGGTTGGAAGCAGCAAGACTGATGAGATGGAAGCTGTCTTTGTCCAGACATTGGTAGGAGGTGACTATACTCTGCAGAGGGTACAAAAGGGTTTTAAACAGGGAGAGATGGGACCAGCATGCTCTCTCCTGTTGCCCACCTCACCCTTAGTCCCTGTTTCCTCCAGTTTCCTACCCTTACCACACACGAAGAAGCAAGGCCATCCTTGGCCCAGCCCTCACCTCCCCCTGACCTACCCTACTGCTCCATGCTCAAGGCAGTGTGTGGAGCAACCCGGGCCTCTAGGCCCAGGCTGGCAGATAACAATGCTCCTGTTGTCTCCTTGCTCCCATCTCTGGGGGCCTCTGATTCTTCTCTCTGCTCTACAGGCTCGCAGCACTGACAGCCTGGATGGCCCAGGGGAGGGCTCAGTGCAGCCTATACCCCCCGCTGGGGGGGCCAGTGTGAAGGGGAAGCCTGGGAAGAGGTGAGGGGTGAGGGAGGGAAAGGCTCAGCTTAGGAGGGGGAAGGCTCAAGGAGCTACTGGTGATGTGTCACCTGTCTCCCAGGCTCTCGGCTCCTCGAGGTCCCTTCCCGCGGCTGGCCGACTGTGCCCATTTCCACTACGAGAATGTAGACTTCGGCCACATTCAGGTATGGGGGCTTTGCACCCATGTGGGAAAGTGAGATCTTACCCAATCCTGAAACAGTATCAGCTGTGTTTTACCCCTGACTGGCTGTTCTACTCATCTAAGCAGTCAGTACTCCTAGCAGGAGTTCCATGGGCAGATGGAGAAAGCTGTTCATTTATTCATCCAATTGTTCTTTTATTTATTCAACAACTTTTTATTAGATATCTGCTCCGTGCCAGGGCCCTGTACTCTGACCAAGACATCACCAGGCCCTGTCCTTTGGGAGGCCCACGAGGGGGACACAGACCCATTCCTAGATAGTGCCAGCCTAAAGAGGTCAGGACTGGGACAAAAGCGAGGCCCTCACATGGGCCTTTGTTTTTCTTTGCAGCTCTTGCTCTCTCCAGAGCGTGAAGGTCCTAACCTCTCTGGAGAGAATGAGCTGGTGTTTGGGGTGCAGGTGACTTGTCAGGTGAGGCCTCCCCTGCCTCTCACCTAGCCTGAGGAACTGGCCATCATAGTCCTCAGCTCAGTGTAGTGGGACCACTGCTTCCTTCTGTCCCTCCTGCTCCCACAGGGCCGTTCCTGGCCAGTTCTCCGTAGTTATGATGACTTCCGTTCGCTGGATGCCCACCTCCACCGGTGCATATTTGACCGGAGGTTTTCCTGCCTCCCAGAGCTTCCTCCACCCCCAGAGGGTACCAGGGCTGCCCAGGTATCCTGCTTGTTGTCTCAGCCCCTGCCTCAGCCATCAGTGTGTCCTCATCATTGATGTATAAAACCATCAAGGCAGGGGGAGGGGGTTAGGTAAATATTTAAACACTGGCATGGCCTGAGTCCCAACCAATCAGAATGGAGAAGCCTTAGAAATGTAGCAAGGTTCAGGAGGCTTCCTTTAGTTTTAGGAACATGGGGAGGGCCAGGGGGTTCCAGGAAGAGTCAGCATGGTCATACCAACAGGGGCACTCAGGAGCTCAGCACAGTCTATTTACCAGTTGATATGACAATATTTCAGCACTTAACAGCTGAGCAGCACCCATGCATTCCGGTTGAAATTCAGCCCTGCCCAGGGACAAGCTAGGGCAGTGTGGGAGGGCAGTAGGTTCTCCCAGAGTCTGCTCACAGGAGCCCGCCGTGACAACCTGCCCCCAGATGCTGGTACCACTGCTGCTGCAGTACCTGGAGACCCTGTCAGGACTAGTGGACAGTAACCTCAACTGTGGACCTGTGCTCACCTGGATGGAGGTGGGCACTGGCAGAGGGATGTGGAGTTTGGAGTGAGAGAGGCATGTCTGAGGGGTGAGAACCAGCCTGGAAGTGTGTGTGGGCACAGGAAAGAAAGGAGCCAGAGTGGAGGAGGCATTGGTATTTTAGTGTCTGTGTGGGTGCATGCCTGTGAGAGAAAGTGTGTGTGTGTGTGTGTGTGTGTGTGTGTGTGTGTGTGTGTGTGTGTGTGTGTTTTAGCCAGTGTGGGGATGTGAGAATTTAAAGGTATATCAGTTAGAAATAACTGTAACTCACAGAACACTTGGCTAAACCAGAGGGTTTTTAGATGGCTAACGTGTGGTGTCTGCTATGGAGGGTGAAGGTGCAGGATTGTCTAGGGATGACTTGAGGGTGTGGGAGTCCTGAGACATGTCAAGGGAAAGAAGGGAGTTTGTTTTGGAAGGGGCAAGAATTTAGGTATTTCACCAATACACCTCTGAGGGGTGACAAATCCTCTTAGGTGGGGGACAGGTGGTGGCCTCATTGGGCACAGAGGAATCTTGTCTGCCTTTTTTTAATACCTCTGGCCTCTCCTTGCCACATCCTGACCCCATCTCAGCTGGACAATCACGGCCGGCGACTACTCCTCAGTGAGGAGGCCTCGCTCAATATCCCTGCAGTTGCTGCTGCCCATGTGGTCAAACGATATACAGCCCAGGCACCAGATGAGCTGTCCTTTGAGGTGAGGCTGTGGGGGAACAGACTCCAGCTGGGCTCCCCACTTCCCCTGCCTTTTCTGACCCCCTTCCTCCCACCTGCCCACTCCCAGGTAGGAGACATTGTCTCAGTGATCGACATGCCACCCACAGAGGATCGGAGCTGGTGGCGGGGCAAGCGAGGCTTCCAGGTGAGCCTGGCTTGTGGCGGACAGGGGGTCTAGGGCACCATGCCAATTAGGGTGGCCGAGCCACTGACCCTAACTCTTCCTCAGGTTGGTTTCTTCCCCAGTGAGTGTGTGGAACTCTTCACAGAGCGGCCAGGTCCAGGCCTAAAGGCGGGTAAGTGCCATGGAGAGAGTGGGAAGGTCCTCCTGCATCCTTTGCCTACCATCTATCCTTTCCACTCGTTGTTCACCCCACAGATGCTGATGGCTCCCCATGTGGCATCCCAGCTCCCCAGGGTATCTCTTCTCTGACCTCAGGTAATGGAAACAAGGGGTCAGGTGCCTGCCCCCCTGCCCCACCAGGCCTATGTCTGCCTGACCCTATGTGGCCTGCCTTTGCCCTTACAGCTGTGCCCCGGCCACGTGGGAAGCTGGCTGGCCTCCTCCGCACCTTCATGCGCTCCCGCCCTTCTCGGCAGCGGCTGAGGCAGCGGGGAATCCTGCGGCAGAGGGTGTTTGGCTGCGACCTCGGAGAACACCTCAGCAACTCAGGCCAGGACGGTAAGGCCTGGGCCTACCTGCCCACCCTCCCACCTAGGATGCGACCTTCCCAGCCCTAATCCTGCACTTTTTCCCAGTGCCCCAGGTGCTGCGCTGCTGCTCCGAGTTTATTGAGGCCCACGGGGTGGTAGATGGAATCTACCGGCTCTCAGGCGTGTCCTCCAACATACAGAGGCTGCGGTGAGGGCCTGCCACCAACCCTTCCTTCCACAGCATTTACTGAGCATCATCTCTATTCCAGTCCAATGCCGTGTGCTGGGGACACAATTTTCAGGAATCAGGAGAGCATAGAGCAGGGGTGGACCAAGGCTGAGATCAGAGAAGGCTTCCTTAAGGAGGTGACACCTCAGCTGAGGCCATGAAAGATGAGAGTAGAGTTAGCATTCTAAGCAGAGGGATCACCCTTCACTAAGCATCTGCAACGTGCCAAGCACTATTCTAGGCACTGGGGACACAGCAGTGAATGAGACAACCAGAAACCCCTGCCCTCATAGGGCTCACATTCTAGAAGGAGAGACAAACCAGGAAATGATAGTTTACTAGAAGGTGAGAAGTGCTATGGAGAAAAACAGATTGGGGTAAGGAGGATCATAACAATAAACCAGAAAGGAGTATTGCCATTTTAAATAGCATGGGCAGAGAGGCCCCTTGGGGGAGAGCTCTGGAGGAGGTAAGGGAGCAGGCCATGCAATATCCCGTGGAAATTGTTCACAGTAGAGGAAGCATCCAGTGCACAGGGGAAAGCAGGAGGGCAGCATGTGCAGGGTCTTTTTGTGAGGATTTGGCTTTTACTGTGAGTGAGGGGGAACCCCAGGAGGATTCTGAGCCAAGGAGGGTCAACTTTTATAACAGTCTACAGGTGGGAGGAATGAGGCAGGAGCAAGGGGCTGACAGGAGGCCGTGAGGTGAGGGTACAGAGCTTGGGGGAGCAGTGAGACAAGGCACAAGGTCTTGGTGGGTAGGAGCTTTTACCTGCAAGCAGGGGAGTGCTGAGATTTTTATCTGCATTTTCCAGTGACCTCTTAAAGCCAGGAGAATGACACAACTTCACGGTGGGAGTGTGGTCACACTCTGGAGTCAGACAGCCTTGGGTAGTTACAGGCAGAGGCATCTCCCACCTGAGCCTCAGTGTCTTCCTCTGTAAAGTGGGGCACCCTTGTCTTTGGCACACCAGGTTGTTGGGGAATTCAGTAAGGTTCTGTCTCTGAAGAGCCTAGCACAGGACCTGGGGAAGAGGGTTACATCCATCTGTGGGCACTTGGGGGTGGGGGGAAGGGGGACTTGGCCAGGTGAGCCAGCTCTGACCTGAACCTTCCTCCTCCTTGACATGGTGGGCTCAGGCATGAGTTTGACAGCGAGAGGATCCCTGAATTGTCTGGCCCCGCCTTCCTGCAGGACATCCACAGCGTGTCCTCCCTCTGCAAGCTCTACTTCCGAGAGCTGCCGAACCCCTTGCTCACCTACCAGCTCTATGGGAAGTTCAGTGTAAGTCAAGAAGTTGGCAAGGATGGAAGGTGCTGGGGTGCATCTGGCCCAGCACCCATCATGCCTGTTCACAATCTCAGGAGGCCATGTCAGTGCCTGGGGAGGAGGAACGCCTGGTACGGGTCCATGATGTCATCCAGCAGCTGCCCCCTCCACATTACAGGTAAACCAGGAGAGAAAAGGAAGGGCTGTGGTGGGGTTCCTAGGTAAATTAGGCTCAGGTGTCCCCCTCTGTTCCCACCCCCAGAACCCTGGAGTACCTGCTGAGGCACTTGGCCCGCATGGCAAGACACAGTGCCAACACCAGCATGCATGCCCGCAACCTGGCCATTGTCTGGGCACCCAACCTTCTACGGTAAGCTGGACGCTCACCTCAGCTCCTCAGCTCCCTCCCACAGGGTGGGCCTCAAGTCTCACCCCACAACACCTCAGGAACTCACCCAACTTTTGTTCTCTTGTTCTTTCATCTAATACATACTTATCAAGTATCTCCCATGTACCAGACCCTGTTCTCAGCACTGGGGACATAGTAGTGAGCAAGGCCCTGTCCTCCTGGGGCTCACGTTCTCATGCAGGAAATGGACAATGAACCATCAACAAGAAAAATACAGACTAATGTGTGATGGTGATGAGCACCAAGGAAGAAGATATGAAGTAGGGAAGGGAGGTGTGCAGGGACTTGGCAGTTTGCAGTTTTTAGGTAAAGGGCAGCGAAGGCTTCAGTAAGTCTTTCTGTGGCCACCAGCAGAGTAAGCCCTGAAGGATTTCATGGTGACCAATATAGGCAAGATCTCTGTCCTGGAGGAGTTCACATTCTTCTGAAGAAATAGGTAGTAAATAAGTAAAATACATAGTATGTAAGATGGTGGGCATAAGAAGTATGGGGAAAAATAAATAGAAAAGCAAGACCAGGAGTACAGAGAAGACTTACAGTTTTAAATAAGGTGGGTGGGGAAGACTCCATTGAAAAGATAACATTTCAGTCAAGACCTGCAGGGGGTGAGGGAAGGACCCATGTGCTCATCTGGGGAGGAGCAAACCAGGCACAGGGAGCAAACCAGGCAAGTGCAAAATTCTGGGGCTGGGATGGTGCCTGGGGTGTTGGAGGAACAGCAGGGAGGCCACTGTGGCTGGAGCTGAGTGAGGGATGGAGGAAGGAGCTGAAGGGGAGGATATGATGAGATCAGAGAGGTGAGGGAGGATCAGACAGAGGGAGGACTTACGGGTCATGAGTCATGATGAGGACTTTGACTCTTACCTGGAGTGAGGTGTAGCCAGGGCAGAGCTCTGAGCCAGGAAGGCCCTGACCTGACTCAGGTGTTCACAGGATCCCTCTGGCTTCAGGTGGGAGCAGACTGGGGAAAGGAATGGGAACAGGAGACCAGGGAGGAGGCTGCTGGGATGTCCAGGTTAGTGGGGGTGGAGGCTGAACCAGAGTGAGATCAGTGGAGGCGGTCAAAAAGTTAGATTCTGGATAGATTTTGTAAGTGGGGCCAATGGTTTGTGACAGATTGGATGTGGACATGAGGGAAAGAGAGGGGTCAAGGACAACCCCGAGGTGTTTGGCCTGAGCTAGTAGAACTGTATTGACTGAGATAGGAAAGGTAGAGAGGTTTTGGGAAAGGTTGAGAAGCCAGTTCTAGACATGATCCATTTGAGGAGGTCAGAGGTGTTGAATAGCAGTCATTTCTTCTACTGGCTCCCGACATTGCCTAGCCAGAACCTGCCAGCCAGGCTTAAGGCACCTGGCCTCCCTTCCCCTCCTCCCATCCAGGTCCATGGAGCTGGAGTCAGTAGGGCTGGGTGGGGCGGCAGCTTTCCGGGAGGTACGGGTGCAGTCGGTGGTGGTGGAATTCCTGCTCACCCATGTGGACGTCCTATTCAGCGACACCTTCACCTCTGCTGGCCTTGATCCTGCAGGTATGCCCATCCCGCCCCCTGATGTCCAGGCTACTGCCCCCTCATTGTCAGGGCTGCAGTGGGAGGGCAGGTGGGCTCCCAGCCCTATCCCTACCCCACTGAAGGTGGACCTCCCTCCTGGCTTCTTGAGGACCCCGCCCCGGCCTATCCCTCCCCGCGCCCCCCCACTCCTTCTCATTTCAGCTCCTACGCTCAAGATCCCCACTTGTTGGCCCGGACGCCGTTCTTCCTTCACCCCTTGTAGCTACTGGGGGCCCTTGGGGCCATTGGTCCACCTGGGAGGAGGTGGGAGGTCCCCAGACTTGACCCCACCCCGGCCCTGCCCAGACTCCCTGCCCTGCCCCGGACCCCAGCCCAGTCAGGATTCAGCACGTCGGAGGGCCCTCTGGCCCGAGGTAACTGAAGCCAGAGCCTCTGCCCTCGCTGGCTGCTGGGAGCTGCCTCCTCATCAGCTCATTCTGCCTCACCCCTCCTCCTCACCTGCCTGCTGCCCACCCATTCCTGCCTGATCCACCCTGGCCCCCTGCCTTGCCAGCCCGGGTGGGCATGCTGTGGGGCCGGGGCTTGGGCTGTGGCGCTTGGCTTTGGCTGTGGCCTTAGGTGGCCCCAGAGCTGATAGCTGCCCCTCTCTGAACTCTTCAGGCCGCTGCCTCCTCCCCAGGCCCAAATCCCTTGCTGGCAGCAGCCCTTCCACTCGCCTGCTGACATTGGAGGAAGCCCAGGCTCGCACCCAGGGCCGGCTGGGGACACCCACTGAGCCTACAACTCCCAAGGCCCCAGCCTCACCTGTGAAAAGGTGAGTGGGATGCTGGGGGAGGGGAAGGGATAGCCTGGAGGCCCTGGTTCCTCAGACTTCCTCCTATTTCTCACCTACATCTCAGGAGAAAAGGGGAGAGAGGGGAGAAGCAGCGGAAGCCAGGGGGTAGCAGCTGGAAGACATTCTTTGCACTGGGCCGGGGCCCCAGTGTCCCCCGAAAGAAGCCCTTGCCCTGGCTGGGGGGCACCCGCGCCACACCACAGCCTTCAGGTCAGAGATCGTGTAGTTGGCATGGTTGGGGTGTGTGGTCTGTGGAGTGCCCTCCTAC
This sequence comes from Galeopterus variegatus, assembly GCF_000696425.1. Classification (NCBI taxonomy): domain Eukaryota; kingdom Metazoa; phylum Chordata; class Mammalia; order Dermoptera; family Cynocephalidae; genus Galeopterus; species Galeopterus variegatus. Next base: position 317,650 of record NW_007727333.1, on the reverse strand, counting down.
CTCTCCTATGGCTCCTTCCTCTCCTTGCAGGCAGCCGACCTGACACAGTCACACTGAGATCTGCCAAGAGTGAGGAATCTCTATCATCACAAGCCAGTGGGGCTGGTGAGTACAGGGAGGCCCCTACCTGTACCCAAGTGGAGCTGGGAGAAACTGGGGCCCTGGTTTGGCCTGCAAATATTGTACTTCAAATTTGGGGGTCCTGGTGTTTTAAAAGCTTTTAGTCTGGGCTTTAGGTACAGTGGGTTGGATAAAGTATCACCTTTGGTCCATTACACACTATTCATTGGCCCATGCTGGGCCCTTAAAACAGTCTTATTTATTCATTCCTTTTGAAAAAAAGTTTTAAATAATATCATGAACCCCCAAGCCCATTAGCCAGAAATAGAAGAGCCCCAGCATCTTACCTGTTAGTTCCTCCTCTCTTCCACCTGCTGCCTCCCCACCAGAGGCATCCTCTTAATTTGAAAGTCATCATTCGCTTTTTAGGTTTTATCATATACAGGTGCATGTGTAAATAACATTGCTCAGTTGTAGTCACTTTGTTTTGGCAGCTGACCAGTATGGGGATTCAAACCCTTGACCTTGGTGCACTAACACCACGCTCTAACCAACTGAACTAACCAGCCAGCCTTATAGTTGTTTTTGAAACTTTATTTAGGGCCAACCCGTGGCTCACTCGGGAGAGTGCGGTGCTGATAATACCAAGGCCACGGGTTCAGATCCCATATAGGGATGGCCGGTTAGCTCACTAGGTGAGCGTGGTGCTGACAACACCAAGTCAAGGGGTTAAGATCCCCTTAACGGTCATCTTTAAAAAAAAAAAAAAAGACACTTTATTTAAAGGGTATCATAAGAATGGGGGTATTATGCTGTGTGTGCAACTTGACTTTTTTACTCACCACTACATTACAAACTACCATTTATGTTGCTGAGTGCAGCTCAGGCTTATTCCTTTCCATTGCTTTGTAGTATTCTGTGTGTGGATATCCCGTAGTGAGTTGCTTAACTATCTTATTCCTGATAGATTTGGGTGGTCTTATGAGCAATTCCTGCCATATCCACACTCCTGAGAGATTGCTCCACCACATACCCAGGAGTGGAGGTACTATTCTATAGGGGATGCACACATTCAACTGTAAAGGACAAGGCCCAATTATTTTCTAGAAGTGGTGGTCCTATCTGTACTCCTAGCAGCCGTGTTTGAGATCCTGTTGGTCTCATGCTCAGAGCCCATGGGGTTGCCAGACCATTCTTGCTTTGTATCTGAAATGGTTCTCTTCACGGTTTTGCCTTATCACCCGTGATTCATAGCTATTGTGCCCTTTCCAGGCAAGTGCCTCTTCGTGTTATTTCCCCAACCTTCTGTTGAGCTGTGTGCCCTGTCCTTACTGATGTAAGGTTCTGACCCTTGATCTCTAACTGTCCTCATCCCCACACTTCTAGGCCTCCAGAGACTGCACAGGCTACGGCGACCCCACTCCAGTAGTGATGCTTTCCCTGTGGGTCCGGCACCTGCTGGCTCCTGTGAGAGCCTGTCCTCCTCCTCCTCCTCTTCATCCTCCTCTTCATCCTCCTCATCCTCATCTTCTGAGTCCTCAGCAGCTGGGCTGGGGGCACTCTCTGGGTCCCCCTCGCACCGCACTTCAGCCTGGCTAGATGATGGTGATGAGCTGGACTTCAGCCCTCCCCGCTGCCTGGAGGGACTCCGGGGCCTCGACTTTGATCCCCTAACCTTTCGCTGCAGCAGCCCCACCCCAGGGGACCCTGCGCCTCCTGCCAGCCCAGCTCCCCCGGCCCCTGCCTCTGCCTTTCCACCCAGGGTAACCCCCCAGGCCCTCTCGCCCCATGGGCCCACCAGCCCTGCTTCACCTACTGCCCTGGACATCTCAGAGCCCCTGGCTGTATCAGTGCCACCCGCTGTCCTAGAACTGCTGGGGGCTGGGGGAACACCTGCCTCAGTCTCCCCAACACCAGCTCTCAGCCCCGGCCCAGGCCTGCGCCCCCATCTCATCCCCCTGCTGCTTCGTGGAGCCGAGGCCCAACTGAGTGACACCTGCCAACAGGAAATCTGCAGCAAACTGGCACTGCCTGGCCCCCGGGGAGCCCAGAGCCAGCATGGTGAGTCCTGCTCAGCCCACCCCACACTTCCACAGACCCCAAGGCTGCCCATGACCCAGCTGACTCCGTTTCTCATTCCTTTCTTTGTAGGTCCTAGGATGGATTCACCATTGCCTCCACCACCTCTGTCCCTCCTGCGCCCTGGGGGGGCCCCACCCCCACCCCCTAAGAACCCAGCACGCCTCATGGCCCTGGCCTTGGCTGAGCGGGCTCAGCAGGTGGCCGAACAGCAGAGCCAGCAGGAGCATGGGGGCACCCCACCTGCTCCCCACTCCCCTTTCCGCCACTCACTATCTCTGGAAGTAGGCAGGGAACCCCTGGGGACCACAGGGAGTGGGCCACCCCCCCACTCCCTAGCCCACCCAGGTGCCTGGGCCCCAGGACCTCCACCCTACGTACCAAGGCAACAAAGTGATGGGAACCTGGTGAGGAGCCAGCAGCCCATGGGGACATCAAGGAGGGGACTCAGAGGCTCTGCCCAGGTCAGTGCCCAGATCAGGGCAGGTGGGGGTTGCCGAGATGCACCAGAGACAGCAGCCCAGTCCCCATGTTCTGTCCCCTCACAAGTTCCTACCCCTGGCTTCTTCTCCCCAGCCCCCCGAGAGTGCCTGCCACCCTTCCTCGGGGTCCCCAAACCAGGCCTGTATCCCACGGGTCCTCCATCCCTCCAGCCCAGCTCCCCAGCTTCGGTCTGGAGGAGCTCCCTGGGGCCCCCTGCACCCCTCGACAGGGGAGAGAACCTATACTATGAGATTGGGGCGGGTGAAGGGTCCCCTTACTCGGGACCCACGCGGTCTTGGAGTCCCTTTCGCTCCATGCCCCCCAATAGGCTCAATGCTTCATACGGCATGCTTGGCCAATCACCACCACTCCACAGGTCTCCCAACTTCCTGCTCAGCTACCCACCCCCCTCTCCTTGCTTTCCCCCTGACCACCTTGGCTACTCAGCTCCCCAGCACCCTGCCCGGCGCCCCACCCGACCTGAGCCCCTCTATGTCAACCTAGCCCTAGGGCCCAGGGGTCCCTCACCCAGCTCTTCCTGCTCCTCTTCCCCTCCTACCCACCCCCGAAGCCGTTCAGATCCTGGCCCCCCAGCCCCCCGCCTCCCTCAGAAACAGCGGGCACCCTGGGGCCCCCGCACCCCTCATAGGGTGCCTGGGCCCTGGGGCCCTCCTGAACCTCTCCTGCTCTACAGGGCAGCCCCGCCAGCCTATGGGAGGGGGGGTGACCTCCACCGAGGATCCTTGTACAGAAATGGGGGACAAAGAAGGGAGGGGGCTGGTCCCCCACCCCCTTACCCCACTCCTAGCTGGTCCCTCCACTCCGAGGGTCAGACCCGAAGCTACTGCTGAGCTACAGCTGGAAGGGACCTTTCTCCCTTCCCTTTGCCCTTACTGTATTTTGGCCCAACCCAATCCTTTGTTTTGTATTTTCTTGAGCTCCTGACCCTTACCCCAGGTTTCTAACCTTGTAACTTTCTGATGTGGGTCCCTAACCTATAATCATAGCTTCCCTACCCTGGGCTGAAGGTATACCCATCCTCCATCCTGGGGGCCCTCGCACAATTCTGAGAGAGGGCTAGGCTGACACCCTGTCCTCCCTCACCCTCCAGGAGCCCCCAGCATGTCCTGACCTGAGCAGAGGGGGTAGGGGGGACAGTCCTGCCCATCTCTCCCCACTAAACCGTCTGACAAAATTAACGAATAAAAATGGTGAAAATGTGGCTGTTGGTATCATGCTGGGGCCAGACCCAGTGAATGGAGAAACAGAGACAGATGGGTTGCTTTATCATTTTATTTCCTTTGGGGCAGGCACTGAGTAGGGAGTCACTCCTGGAAGGCTCTGAGGGGCAATATCTATATAGAGGGGACCGTGGGCACCCTAGGAATCTGTGTCAGGAATGAGGCTGAGGCAGGGCTTGTCTCTGAGTTGGTATCCACTTTGCAGCTCTGCTATGATCTCCTCCAGCATATCCATCCTGAAGAATAGTGGGGTAGGGGTAGACCTAGGGTCACCTAAGAGATGAGGAAGGGGCCAGGGTTCCCCCTCTAGGGCACCATTTCTCACTTCTGCAGGCTAGAGAAGAGACTTCCTCCAATCAGCTCCTGGGTGCCTGCAGGAGAAAAAGTTTGGAGCTGCCATCCAGTGGCCACCAGAGCTCAAGTGGGACTGGGAGGGTGGGATGGGGCACAGGATGGGCTCAGGGTCCTCTGCTTTGCCTGCCCTCTTGGCCTTCCCTGCCAGCAGCCTCCCAGGGTGTGGGAAGCCTCCTCGTGGGTCACCAGGCAGAGGGTGGGCTCACAGGGCTGCGGTCTAGCAGGGTAGCCCTGTGTGTGCCACAGCAGCCCTGCAGGGCTTGGATCTTGGCTGAGAACGTCCTCTCAAACTGCTCCAGAGCTCTGGGTCCCCAGCAGGTAGGCTGAGTCCTGAGGGAAGCGGGGTTGGTTAGGGGTTATAGATCAGTGAAGGGACAGTTGGGAGTTCCTAGGTGTCCCTGGTCAGAGGACAGGCAGGCAGGGGAACTTGGAGTTGGTGACTACTGGGGGATGGGGGTCACAGGGTAGTGATGGGATGATCTCACAGGGATCTGGAGGTATCCATACTGTTGAGCTGGGCTCTAGGTAGCAGTGCAGTCTACCTCTGGCTGTGAGGCTATGGCTGGGACCGGGGCTGCTGCCCGAGTTCCAGGCTGTGCCCCTCTGGGCCCTGCTGTGGCCTGTGACCTCAGAAGTCTCCAGGACCTGCAGAGAAAAAAGGCAGAGAGTTGGCATGGGTTTCCCAGATGCCCCACAGCCCCCTTGGTCCCCCATATCCCTGCCCTGTTTCCTACCTGGGATGAAACAGAGCCTGGGGGCATCACAAGGGGTATAGATCTGGGTGTGGTCTTGGCTCTGGGAGCCACCTCATAGTACAGTTTCTCTGGAGGACAGACCAGTTGGTTGAAATGGGGGTACAAACTGAGCTGTGCCCAGTGCCCACCATCACTCCCTCCGTGCCCTCTAACCTGGTAGGGAACCCTGGGGTACAGGGGACAGTGTGGCCCACTCCATTGGGGAGCTCATCTGAGCTGAGTCCTGTGGAAAGGAGGCTGAGTGCGAGGACATGGGCCCTGACTCGGGTTACATGGCTACCACTCACTCCCCGCCGACCTGTCCTGTACTTGGGCCATGGCCTCCCACAACAGGTATCAAGTGCTCTGCAGGCTGTCCCTATGGTCAGCAAGCCCTAAGCCCAGCCAAACCCAAACAAGGGCCTGGTAGGGGGCTGGCACCAGGGGGCCCAGGGCCAGACTCTCACCTGCCTCCAGCTTAGCCTTTACCTCAGACCCCTCTCTCCCAGCCCAAGGCAGCTTTCCTGCGAGGACGCACAATTAGGGAACCCAAACAGGTGGGATGCCTCAGTGGGGCAAGATGTAGCATCACTCACTGTCCAGTGAAGACCTCATGGGCCAGGATGCAAAAGCTGTAGAGGTCTGAGGTGGCAGCGGCATGTCACTGCAAATCGGCTCAAGTGGCAGCCATGGGTACAGTTTGGGAGGCGGGGGCAGCCCTGGGTCTGGGCCTCCACAGGGGTAGCTATGCTGTAGCCTGTGGAACCCAAGAGGCCTGGTGAGTCAGTGGCTGCTGGACAGGGACGTGGAGGCAGGGAGGTGGGGCAGGTACTCACCTGGGCCACAGACAGCATTGGTGCAGTGGGCGCCCGTGCTTCAGGTTGCCCACCTTAGCCAGGCCTGGCCACACCAGCCACACAGCATGGGAGCTGAGGCCACCGTGAGCATGCCAGCCTGCCTGCAAGAACAGCAGGGCCTCTAGCACCTGCAGCAGCAAGTGCCAGGCAGCAGGCCTAGCATACTTCAGGGCCTTTTCTTACTTGGTCTCCGTGGGTGCAGCACCACATGCAGGGAGTCTAGCCACACAGGCTCAAAGAGTAGGCACAGCCCCGACAGATCTGCCACAGGGCTCAGGGCCATCAGCAGCAATAGGTTGGGGAGGTGCATGGTGCTGGCAGGAAGAGAGCAGGCCGCTCACGAGAAGGGCCCAACCCACAGAGGGTAGGGGCTGCTCCTGGGCACAGACCACCCACCACGTGCCAGGGACAGATGATCTGCACCAGCCACCGGACAGAGGAAAAACTGAGACCCCAAGCCACACAGCCCAGCAGTGGTAAAGCCAGCATCCAGTTCATATCCCATGGTACCCCTGCCCTCACCCACCTCTTCTCTGGGACCCACAGGACACAACACACAGAACTGGGTACCCACTTCCAGTGGGGGTATCCCTCCAGCAGAGGGGCTCCATGCAAGGTGCTGGCCCAGAAGTGAAGACGCTAACTATGGCTATTGCCATAATCCCTGACCTTCTGTTTACAGAAGTCGGCAAGGCAGGCAGAAGACTGGTCTATGGGACCAGGCTGGGCTGGGGAGAAGCCGGGCTAGGGTTACCTGCAGTGCCGAAGGTCAGCCAACAGCACATCAGGCTGGGTTTTAGGGGCCTTTAGCTGCCACATGGTCACATGGTGCCCCCTCCACAGGAGGCTGGAGAATGGGGAGAGGAGAGAGTGCAGGTCTGAGACCAGGGGGGCTTCCTTGGGAGGGGAGCAGGAGAGCTAGACTGGACAGCCAGGCAGGGGGCTCTGCAAGGTCATGGGAGGGGGCTCTCGCTTGGCCATGAGGGTGTGGGAGCTGCTCTCGTAGGTGCGGTCAGGCTCGCCCTGGGCTGGCTGTAGCTCCTTGGGGTCTGCAAGGGTTATGCCTGTTACCAGCCCCAGTGGCCACAGGCTGCTCAGCTGGGGATGGGGAGTAGGACCATGAGGCATGAAGAGGACAGGGGTGGTTCCCGCTCCCCCAACCTCTCCTGCTTACCTGGCTGAACCTCAAGGCCGGGATTTGGGGGGATCTCCTGATCTGCTTCAGTGCCCTGGGATAAAGGGCAGGCTGAGGATAAGTATGGGGTAGCTAGGTGTGGTGCATGGGAGGGCCTCAGGGGGTGGACAGTTACCTGTCTGCCTGCACCAGCCGAGGTGAGGACAGGGAGCCACACAGGCTGCACCTAGATCTGGCCTGCAACTGACTCTGAGATGCAGTAGGTGCCAACTCACCACCATGCACTAATGCTGGTGTGGCAGAGCTGTAACACTCCAGCACCTGGATAGGGGCATGTGGGATGAGGCTGGGTGGGGTGCTGGCCCTGATGCCCCCACCCCAACCTGGGCCTCTGTTCACCTCCCAGCTCTCCTTGGCACCACCCTGCTCAGCCTAGTTTCGAGGTGTGCGACCCTGCTGGTCATGCAGACACAGGTCACCCCCCACCTGCAGCAGGTGCAGCATCACCAAGCTGCAGCCTGAAAACACACCTGCATGCACTGGTGTGCTGCCATCAAAGCAGCGGCTATGACAGAAAAATGAGGGTGGGAATGGATTAGAAAAGGGACAGAACAGGGACAAAAAGTGGCAGGATGAAGGCATTGGGGAATGGGAAGGGTCACTGTAAATATGAGAGGTGGATATCAGGATGAGTGGACACAATGGGATCTTTGAGAGGATGAGAGGGTACCACTGTGAGCATACGAAGCACCAGGAGAATGGAATTGGGGGAAGAGAGGACAAGGAGGGTCTTCAGGGGATGGAAGAGGAACATGAGGGAGAGAGGGCTCTAGAGAAGAGAGCCCTGGCTTTCAGGCTCTCTGGGGCTCAGACTTAGGGCCCTGGGAATGTGGGAGCATCATCACTTGTCCATTCACTGGTTGGTGTTGGCACCAAAGGCCAGCAGGAACGGCACGGCAGAGCTGTGGCCCAGCAGCACCACAAGGAAGAACCCTGTCTGCCCGGCAGAATTCTCACCATCTACCTGGAAAACTGAGGGACAGCGAGGCTTAGGACTGTACCTGCCCCATGCTCCTGGGGTAGAGGTCCTGGGGACCACTAGGCAAACACTCTTGCCAATTTCTCCTTGACTGGGTGACCCTTGACCCTAGGTACTATCTCTGTGTCCTGGGACCCCCGCCCTCCAGCTACTGAGGATTCTGCCTCAGAATCCATTGCAATACAGTGCTCCAGAAATCACCATTAAGTCCACAGAGTTGGAACAAGGGGTGACATCTACATGCCACGCAAATATCCCATTACCCCATCCCAGAGGTGTCAAAAATCACACAAAGGTCCTCAAGGGCCAGGAGGAAGTGGACTTCATGGGGACTTCAGCTTATAGGAGCCTCGAGCATTGTCTGATGCAGGCAACCTCCACCCAGCTCTAACTCAGCGTTGTACAAACTCATTCAGGTCTCATGTGGCCAGCATCCAATTCTTCAAGATAAGCAAACTCTCTGAATCTTATCAAGAAATTGCTCAAATTTTTTTTCTTTTCTTTTCTTTTTTTTTAATGCTTACCAGTACAGGGATTGAACCCTGGACCTTGGTGGTACCAGCGGCCTCAAATTTATTTATTATTATTATTTTTTTTTTTAAAAAAGATGACTGGTAAGGGGATCCTAACCCTTGACTTAGTGTTGTCAGCACCACACTCTCCCAAGTGAGCCACAGGCCGGCCCCTCAAATTTGTTTTTGAACACTGCATTTAAGGGCTAAATCTGCACTCCCACTACATGCCTGTGCCAATCCCCTCCCCACCATCATCCTGCTCAGATCTCCCCTCCCAACCACTCACCCTCCGCTCCAAGCCCTGTATCTCCGCACCCATCATTCCTGAGTTCCTCTTCCTCCAGGCCCTACTCCAGGAAGGGCAAATGCATGGCATTCTTGCACACCTATGTCTTTTGCAGATATGGTTAATCAGTTATGCTCTTAGTCCAAGCTAGCTTAGTCACTGCCAAAAAATTCCCCCAAATGTTATTCTTCAGAAACCTCTGACTACCACACTCACCGCATCACATTTTACTCAGTAGCCTACCATCTTTTGCAATGGAATCTAACTGCTTTTCTGCACTCATTTTGTCCTACAGAGGCATCTTAAAACACAAAGCATTTCAAGGACTAGATAATCTCATACACCCATCATTCCTGAGTTCCTCTTCCTCCAGGCCCTACTCCAGGAAGGGCAAATGCATGGCAATCTTGCACACCTATGTCTTTTGCAGATATGGTTAATCAGTTATGCTCTTAGTCCAACCTAGCTTAGTCTCTGCCAAAAAATTCCCCCAAATGTTATTCTTCAGAAACCTCTGACTACCACACTCACCGCATCACATTTTACTCAGTAGCCTACCTTCTTTTGCAATGGAATCTAACTGCTTTTCTGCACTCATTTTGTCCTACAGAGGCATCTTAAAACACAAAGCATTTCAAGGACTAGATAATTTCATATAAGTTGTTCCAAAAAATAATAATAGTGTAAAAAGAGGGCAAGGCTCATTTTCTGAGGCTAGTGTGACCTTAATTCCAAAACCAGATGAGAGTGTCCAGAACCAGTAAATAAAATTATATATCAATTCCACTTATGATCATATATGCAAAAAGCCTAAATAAAGTAAAATTGATTTGTCCCCAGAGAGCAAGGATGATTCAACATAAGAAAATCTATCAATGTAATAAAACATTCATGGATTAAAGGACAGAAATCACATGTATAATTCAGTAGATTTAAAAAAGCACTCGATAAAATTCAATACCTACTTATAATTAGGAAAAGACACTTTAGAAAACTTAGATGGGAACTCCCCTACTCGATATAAATTTTAAACCAAAAACCAATTGCAGGCATTATACTTAATGCGAAAACACAGACTTGTTCCCTTCAATATCAAGAACAAGGAAAGATGTCCACTGACAGCATGGTTTGGGAGTTCCAGCCAATATATTAAGACAAGAAAAAGAAATTACAGTTTAAATATTGAAGAGCCGAGATCAAACTATCACCATTTGCAGATAATAAAAAAATTAAAAGAATCAAAATTTCAACTATTAAGCAAGTTCAGAACTTGGCCAGATACACAATCAACTCACAAAAATCAATGAAATTGTTAATTTAATGTTAATTGCAAGGTTAACTTTCTGCTTACAGCTCCAGTGGTTTCCCATCACACACAGAGCAAAATTCTACAAAATCCACACTCCTTTTGAGGCCCTTTTATTGTCTGGACCTGCTGCCTCTTTATCCTCAGTCCTTTTCTTGAGTCCTGCTGCTACACATACATGACCAGCACATTTCGACCTGAGGGCATCTGTACAGGCTGTTCCATCTTCCGAGAGTCTCTTTCCCCAGCTTTTTGCATGATTGGCTCTTATAGTGTTGAATTCAAGTATCATCCCATCTGAAAAGCCAACCTGTCTGGTGTGTCTCATCCTCATTACTCTAATACTCTCCTACTAGATTTCATTACAGTGATCCAGATTTAAGTTCACCCTTAAATCCCTATCACGGACCACAGAGCCTGGCACATAGTAGGTGCCCCATCCACAATCGTTGACTGGCTAACTGGAGCTACACCCTCCATACTGCTCCTTGATCCTGCCCCCACAGGTGGTCCCAGCAACCGGGCCCTCACCTCTCCAAAGGAGCCTGATCAGGCTCCAGCCTGGGCACCCTCCCCACCCCCCACCCCCACC
>NW_007727333.1:286714-306777 GCF_000696425.1 Galeopterus variegatus | reverse complement strand
GGAGCCTGATCAGGCTCCAGCCTGGGCACCCTCCCCACCCCCCACCCCCACCCCCCAACCTCCGCCAGGCAATGCAGACGGCCCACCTGGGCGTTTGGATCCCCCACGGAGCCCAGTTCCACGGGAAAGTGAGAGGGTAGTGAGGTCATCTGTAGGCTGCAGACTCAGTCAGCTCCAGGGCAGAGGTCAGCTAGGGGGTACCATGAGGGCAGGAGGAAGAGAAGGACTGCACCTCTGGAGACGATAAAGCAATAAAGACAAAGCTGGCTGGAAGTCCGAGGGGGGCAGTCCGATGGGAAGGGGATTCAGGAAGTGTCTGATGGGAAGGGAGGCATCTAAATGAGAAAAGGTGGGCTCTGGAAGAGCTACATATCAGAAAGTCAGGGTTCGAAGGGAGTCTGAGAGCTGAAGGTGATCTAAGAAAGTCTGAGGGCTGGGAGAGTAGTTTTAGCACTGCAGTAGGGCGTGCAAGGGTGGTCAAGGGGCTGCGAGGGTGTGAGCCTGGGAAAGGAGTCAGAGGGCTTAGGAGGCAGCTCTGAAGGTTACCGAGTGGGGGAAGAGGAGCCTGGGGTTTAGGATCTGAGAGGCTGTGGAGTGCATGGGCTGTGAAAGTGTCCAGGGGAGGACGGGCTGAGGACGGGACCTGCGGACTGGGGAAAGGGGCCTGAGGAGGGACGGGTGGGGTCTGAGTGCAGTGGGAGGAAAGAGGACTCACGGCAGAGTCTGCGGGCTAAGAGCGCTGAGAGGCGTCAGCGGGGTGGGGGCGTGAACTGAGGTCCCAGGAAGTGTCTGCATGTCAGGGGTGGGGTCTGTGCACCGCGGGAAGGGATTGAGGGAAGGGAGGGGTCTGAGGACCGTGCTCGTGAGCTGGGTTAGGTTTCAGTCTGGGTCAGGTGCTTCCTCTGGCCTCCCACAGCCCCCTGAGATTCCCCAACACATCCCTGATTTCTCTGCCTGGGCTTGCCTGATCCCAGCCTTGACCACACTGAGCTGTCACTGTCTGAAGATGGAACTGCTTACTCTCACTGGACTAAGAGCCCTGCGATACAGGGCCTGGGGTTGTCTTTGTCACTGTTGTGTCCCCAGCATTGTTCACATCAGAACCTAGCTCAGAAGGGGCCTCATCAGTACTTATTAAATGAGAGACTGGTTTGGCTCTTCTGCTTTCCCTCCCTGGACATGTGGCCTTGGCCCAGCCTTTTGACTGTAGTGCCTCAATGTCTGTTCTTCATCTGTGCTCTTCATTTGAGCCTCCACCCGGGTGAAGAAATTTCCCACATCAGTCAATGACCAGGCCTATCCTAGGATTGCTGCTCCAGAGGCCGGGGGAGCTTCATTGTTCTTTGATCAATGCCCTTGCTATGCTCCAGGGTTATATAAAAATATCTTGAGCTGAAGAGTCCCACAGCTTGGCCAGACTGAGGTCGAGAGTCCTTCCCCAATGAGGCAATTTCAGTGCAAGACAGTAGCCTGGGGAGTAGCTTGGGACCTTTATTAACCACATGACACCCAGGGGTGCTAATGGGGTACCCTTAGGCCTCCGCCCAGCAGCCTCCTCCACAATTCTTGGCTGAGCAGCTCCTGTTCCCTGCGGGCACCTTGAAGCACAGTCCGGTTCTCCTGGGCCCTCCGGATCAGGTAGGGGATCACCTCCTCCAGGGAGCCATAGGGGATGGACTTATACACTGCATAGCCGGCCTGCCCTGGGGGGAGAGTGTTGGTAGGGTATGGGCTCAGGTTTAGAGAGAGGCTCCCTGTCCCCGTCTGCAGTAGAGATTTCCATTTCTGTGAACATGGCAGACTAGGTGAGTTGAACACAATTTCTCACTGAAAAAACTAAAAATCCTGGAATAAACATTTTTTAAAAATNGGGGGCTGGGGGAGGGGTCTGGTGGGGATGGAGGGCCCAGAAAGTTCTTGGCCTAGACCCCAGCCCAGGTGGCTTTACCCCCTACCATTAGGCTCTAGAGTTCACCACGTGGCTGACACGTGATACTGGCGCACTAGCGGCAGTCTGGGCGGGAATCCTAGGCGCATGAGCAGCGGTGGCCTCTTCCCACGCTTGCGCACTAGCCTCCCTCCTCGTAGAGGCGTGAGCTCAGGTCACTTGCAGAGCTTTTGCTGCTCTCTGCACGTTCCTGCCCTCTTGTCTACCTGCTTCCCGCACCTGGCAGGACTTCTTTGGGGTGGCGGACCCTTCCTGATCCCTGTACAGCTCTCCTTGGCTGTCTTCTTCCCATACTTCTCAGTCACCCCCACAGACAGTTTCCTTTCTCTGTCGATGCCCTAGTCACTCTCCTGAGCCCCAGACCTGAGGGTCCCACAGGATATCTCCCTTTGGGTGTCCTCCGAACCCTGTCACAGCCACCAGGTCCCACACTGGCCTCAGTGTCTTCCCAACACTATCTTTTCTCCTGGGTCCCTGTCTCCAACCCAGAGCCCTGGGCCTCCCCCAGCCATGTCCATCCCATGCAGCCCATCAGCCCCAAGGCCCATCCCCTCAGCCTCCTTACTTTCTTTTCCACCAACCCCCTCCACTGCTCCCCACAGCCCGGCCCTGGGCTCCCAGCCTGTCTCCACTCGCTTCGCTCCACCCTCCACATGGCAGCCAGGGGAATCTTCTTGAAGCTGAACCTGACCTTGCCCTTCCCTTTCCTGAAACCTTCCTGACTCACCAGTGTCCCTGGGACAGATTCGAAGCCCTGCAGTCTGGCATCTAAGGCTGCATTATCTGGCCCTGCCCACCCCTCCATCCTTGTCTCTTCACTCCTCAATCTGTGTCACACTTCTCTGTTTACGCACATGCCCTTGCCTTTGAAGGCTCTTCTCAATCTTCACTGGTTATTCTTACGAATTCTCTGGGATACCCTCTTGATCATCTTCAGTCTGGGTCAGGTGCTTCCTCTGGCCTCCCACAGCCCCCTGAGATTCCCCAACACATCCCTGATTTCTCTGCCTGGGCTTGCCTGATCCCAGCCTTGACCACACTGAGCTGTCACTGTCTGAAGATGGAACTGCTTACTCTCACTGGACTAAGAGCCCTGCGATACAGGGCCTGGGGTTGTCTTTGTCACTGTTGTGTCCCCAGCATTGTTCACATCAGAACCTAGCTCAGAAGGGGCCTCATCAGTACTTATTAAATGAGAGACTGGTTTGGCTCTTCTGCTTTCCCTCCCTGGACATGTGGCCTTGGCCCAGCCTTTTGACTGTAGTGCCTCAATGTCTGTTCTTCATCTGTGCTCTTCATTTGAGCCTCCACCCGGGTGAAGAAATTTCCCACATCAGTCAATGACCAGGCCTATCCCAGGATTGCTGCTCCAGAGGCCGGGGAAGCTTCATTGTTCTTTGATCAATGCCCTTGCTATGCTCCAGGGTTATATAAAAATATCTTGAGCTGAAGAGTCCCACAGCTTGGCCAGACTGAGGTCGAGAGTCCTTCCCCAATGAGGCAATTTCAGTGCAAGACAGTAGCCTGGGGAGTAGCTTGGGACCTTTATTAACCACATGACACCCAGGGGTGCTAATGGGGTACCCTTAGGCCTCCGCCCAGCAGCCTCCTCCACAATTCTTGGCTGAGCAGCTCCTGTTCCCTGCGGGCACCTTGAAGCACAGTCCGGTTCTCCTGGGCCCTCCGGATCAGGTAGGGGATCACCTCCTCCAGGGAGCCATAGGGGATGGACTTATACACTGCATAGCCGGCCTGCCCTGGGGGGAGAGTGTTGGTAGGGTATGGGCTCAGGTTTAGAGAGAGGCTCCCTGTCCCCGTCTGCAGTAGAGATTTCCATTTCTGTGAACATGGCAGACTAGGTGAGTTGAACACAATTTCTCACTGAAAAAACTAAAAATCCTGGAATAAACATTTTTTAAAAATCTTAAAGACATTAAAATGCTTCTGAGAGAGTAAGGAATTTATTAATTCGAGAATTAAGAGAAAGTGAGAACCCAGAGAGGGAAAGGACACCCAGGAAGCCACTTCTGTCCTGAAGGCAAAATTGAGCTGCTATTTGATGACTTCATAGAATTGAGGGAGTACAGTTGAGGGTCAGGCTCAAAGCCTGACCAGGGCTGGCTGATTAGTTCAGTTGGTTACAGCATGGTGCTGATAATGCCAAGGTCTAGGGTTCAATTCCTGTGGCCAGCCACAAAATAAAAATAAAAATTAAAAAAGGCCTGACCTGCATGAGAGTTATAAAAGAGAACTCCCCCAAATTAATCTGGAACCCAGAAATCCCACACTCTTAGAGTAAGAGTTAACAAGAAGTCAATCCTCCTACCTTCCCCCACTCCCAGGGAATGGCTTTGGCCATAAGCAGAACAGGGAAGAAAAGAGAAAAATCCGTCTCTGAGAGATTGTGGCCATGGGTTAGCCCCTTCAAGTATTTGCGAATTTATACCACTGGGATGGCTCAAGAAACCTCAACCTGTGGTTTAGGGTAAAGTGGTTTTGTACCCCTTATCACTTGACAGATGAAAACATAAGTCTTCTGGTCTCTGGCCCCAGCACAGTAAAGTTACAAAGCACACAGGAAATAAGACACCATGATCAAGAGAGAGCAGACACAGAGACACAGCCCTGCAAGGCCCTCAGGTACTGGAATAACAGATCTATCTGGAAGGGTCTGGAGGCTGGGCCAGCTGCAAGCTCTGGGTGGGAGCCTTGCCAGGCATTTTCTGGAAATAGCAGAAGGGATCTGGCTGGGCAGGAATGAGGCCTGGGGCTGGGGCAGAGCGGGGTGGGAGGGGGCATTTACATACCCAATGCCAGGGAGACGTGGTCACACATGCCCAGAAGTTGTCCAAAACAGACAGGCCCATCTGGAGGAATGCCCAGCTCCCACATGCTACAGAAAAGGGCGTATCATCAATCCAGACAGTGGCTGGATCTAGAGCTGCAAGTTAGCCTTTATACACCCAGCCAGTATTACAGGCTGTTCCAGTAATTCAATATTGAACTATTTCCAAACTCAATAAATACCCACTATTCTGATCCTCCTAAAAAGACCCCAGTAAGTCCCTGTCCCAGCCACTTCCCTGAACCCTCAGACCTCCCCATGCCCCCCAAAATAAGGGGCAATACTCTGCCTGGCTGGGGCCTACAGGACCTACAGGCATAGCAGGGGGTAAATATTTTTATTTTATTTTTTATTTTTTTGTCTTTTTTGTGACTGGTAAGGGAATCGCAACCCTTGGCTTGGTGTCGCCCGCACCGCGCTTAGCCAATGAGCGCACCGGCCATCCCTATATAGGATCTGAACCCGTGGCGGGAGCGCCGCTGCACTCCCAAGCGCCGCACTCTCCTGAGTGCGCCACGGGGGCCGGCCCAGGGGGTAAATATTTTTAATATCCTCCACAGAACCGCTCACTCTTCCTCCCTTTGCTCCACATCCTGCCCATCCCTGGCATGTGAGCAAGGGAGAGGAAGGAAGGGGGCCTTCTTGTAGGTACCTGTTTCCTATTCCCCCACCTCATACCGCTTTGTTGCCTGACGAACAGATTTCTCGTTGTGGGAAGCCACCATGAGGTGGCACATGGGGCCACGGTGGGACACATGGTTCAGCATCAACTCCAGACAGCGGCTGTAACTGAAGGGAGATGCTCCATTCAGTGCACCTGGTGAGCGAGGGTCAGGCTGCAGGGACAGGGGATTCCTGTCCTTGGGGAGGTAGTGTGCTCCCAGGGATAGGATCTCTGGAGTCAGAAAGTACCCTCATTCCACCTGCACCAGCTGCAAGGCACATTCCTTCTTTGAGCCATTTTCCTCTTTTGTGACAATGTAAGTTCACTTAACAGTGCTGTTGTGAGGATGGAATGAGATGAAAGTGCATACAAAGAATGGCAGTCTCACAGCAAAGGGTCACATGACACGCACAAGATGACATTTACACAAGATTATTCTACTGCAACATTGTCTACAGAACATGATTAACAACAGCCCAAATGTCCCTACATGGGAACTGACTAAATAAACTATGGCACATAAAGGATAGTGATGCTGTAAAAAAGAACAAGGACACTACCTGGGCACTGATATGGAAAGGTAAAAAGACTGGCAAATGCTTCCCAAAATGCCACCCTATGTACTTCACATACTAAGCTGGTTATTCTCCATTGCTACCTCCCCCAATGTCTGTTTTCTGCCTTTCTCTGCCCCTCAGGAAGCTGACTTGTATGTCACCACCCAGAGTCATGTGCAGGACATCAGAAGGCGGAAGGAGAGAAAGCTTGGGTATTTCACCCCGTGGCCCCTGCCTTGCTCACCCCACTGTGTTCTCTGTGCGACCTCAGCTCCCCTAGGGTGGCCCCTCTCCCTCAGCTACAACATAGGGGTCAGAACAGCTTCCTGCTCTTGTGAGTTCCTGGATGCCTCTACATTCCTTTTGGGGAAGTTCCCCTAACCTTGCCCACATTTCTATAAATTATCCTTCACTAAATTTTCTTCAGTTAAACCCCATTGCGTGGGATTCTGTTTCCTCTGGGATAATCTAATCTCTCATCCAGTTCACATTCAATTCTGTGAGGTAGATGTTCTTGTTATGCCTGTTTTACAGAGGGGGAGACTGGAGCTGAGACGGGTTCAGTTTCTTGTCCTCAGGTCACACAGCTAGAAGTGACCAAGCTGGGATTTGAACTCAGGCTGTCTGATGCTCCAGAGCCTGGTCTCATTGTCACTAGACTATTCTGCCTTTAAGGTATGCAGGTGAAAGGAAAAGCAAGGAGCAGTGTGTGGGCATGGTGCCATTTGCACAAAATAAGCAAATATCTTTGTATTCGCCTGTATATGCATAAAGAAACTCAGGAAACACATGTAAGAGACTAACAGAAGTGGCTGCCTGTGGGGGGCAGGGAGACCCCATGAGTAGATGCAGATGTGGATGGATGTGAAATATGCCAGTGTATTCATTTTCATATCATTTGTGTTTTTGAACCATGTGAATTTATTATTTACTCAAAATCTGTACTAAAACGTTAATGGGATCATATTGGAAAGGATGTGAAGAAATACAAGGGTACTTCAAAAAGTTCATGGAAGGATTTGTATTATCTTTTAATTCTATTTTTCCACAAACTTTTTGAAATACACTTCTAAAAATCCTCACACACCACTGGTGCGAATGTAAAATGGTGCAGCCCCTTTGGAAAACCATCTGGCAGTTCCTCAAAAAAGTTAAACATAGAGTTACCATATGGCCAGCAATTCTACTCCTTGATTTATGTCCAAGAGAACTGAAAATGCATGTTCACACGTGTACATATGTACATGAATATTCATAGTAGCATTATTCATAATAGCCCAAAAGTGGAAACAATCCAAATGTTCATCAGCTGATGAATGGGTAAATGAAATGTGGTATATCCATACAAGGGAATATTATTTAGCCATGAAAAGGAATGAGGTACTGATACATGCTGCAACATGGATGAACCTTGAAAACATGCTAAATGAAAGAAGCCGGATACAAAAGCCTTCTTAAATCGCATATTGTATTATTCTATTTATATGTCCGGGATAGGCAAATCCATAGAGACAGAATGTAGATTAGCAGTTGCCAGCAGCTGAGGGCGGAGGAGGGAATGGGAGCGACTGCTAATGGGTACAGGGTTTCTTTTTGGACCTTGAGAACTTGTTTGGAGATTCTAGCAGGGAAGGGCAGCTGCTCGTATACCCTTGACCGAAGAATGGTCCTCTCCCTTATCAGGGAAGGTCGTCCTCTTCGACCAAGTGTGCAGCTTTGGGAGGGACACACATAGAGCAGTGAGGGAGGAATGGGACACACACCTAGCCAGCCAGATGAGCTGAATCAACCCTGGCAACCAATGGGGTGACAGATGTCACAGCGAGATTGCCATCACATCCTGGGGTTTCTTTTTGGAATGATGAAAATGTTCTGGAATTAGATAGTGGTGATAGTTGCACAACCTTGTGAATATACTAAAATCCACAGAATTGTATGCTTTAAAATGGTTAATTTTATGGTATATGAATTATATGTCAATAAAAAAAATGCTGGTGCCCATGATTAGGCCTATGGGACACAAATGCACCTCGTGTGTCTTGGATGAGAGCCTAGGTTCCAACCGTGGCTTGGTCACTTGTCCTGTAACCTTGGGTCAGTCTCTGCAGCCCTACCAACCTCTCTTTGACTCACTGTAAAAGAGACTCAGACTTTGTAAACTCCATGAAGACAGGACCTGGGGACCGCCTTGGTTGATCAACATTTTCATCACTCCAAAAATAAAGCCCAGGATGTGAGAGTGATCTTGCTGGACCAGGGTCCAGCACAGGTCCTGATCTAAATCAGGTGGCCAACAAGTATGTGTTGAATGAATAAATTCCTCCTTCCCAGGGCCACGGGTTGGGGCTACAAAGAGCTCACCCATATCTGGCCCCAGCACAGGGTGATTTGATAAGGTGGGTAAGACTGCACATTCTAGAGCCAGTCAGCCTGGGCTCCAATCTTGCCCTGCCTCTGACTAGCTATGTGACCACAGGTAAACGATTCCACCTTTCTGTGCCTCAGTTTCTTCCTCTATAAAATGGGGATGATAATAGGACCTACTGCGTGGAGTTGTTTATTCATTTATTCAACAGATTTGTACTGAGCACCTGCCATGTAGCAGGCACAATTTTAAGCACTGGCAGTTCAGCAGTGAACAAAGCAGAAAGCCCTGCCCTCCTGAGCCTACATCCTAGTGGGGGAGACAGACCATGAGCAATTGAATACTAAACTATGTAGAACCTCAGACGCTGAAAAATGCCAAGGAAAAAATTAAATCCAGGAAGAGGACAGAGAGCAGGGCTGGAGGTGTTCTAGTTTTCACTAGGGAGGGCAGGGAAGCCCCCTGAAAAGGCACCAAGAAGTAAAGACACAAGGAGGTGAGAGGGATTGAGCATGCAGCTGTCTGGAGGACGAACGTTCTAGGCGGTGGGAACAGAAAGTGCAAAGGCCTAGGGATCATTGAGGAGGCCAGTGTGGCTGGTGTGAAATGAGTGAGAGGAAGAGTAGGAGAAGTTAGAGAAGTGACAGGGGCCAGATCTTATGGGGCCTTGGGGACCAGCATAAGGATTTGGGGTTTATTGAGCCTGTGGTGGAAGCCATGGAAGGGGTTGGAACTGAGGAAGAACATGATGAGACGCGGGTATTAACAGGCTCCCTCTGGCTGCAAGTGGGGAACAGACTGGGGGTGCGGGGCAAAGGTGGGAGCAGGGAGCCCATGGAGGTGCTGGGAAGTGATGTCCTGGGCCAGGGAGAGGGAGTAATGTGTAGACACACAGGACGCTCAGCAGAGCCTCAAGAGCAGTGAGCTCTTATTAAGGTTAGATGTCAGTATTATTTTTCTCAGAGGCCAGTCAGGCTCAGTCCTACCTCTGACTGGTGGCCTCATAGTCAGGCTGGGTGGGATCTTCGGTCCCTTGGAGCCGGGCCACTGCCCTCTCCTTGTCCAGATACGCGCCTCGTACCAACTTCACTCCAAAGGCCAGGCCAGCCTTGTGTGCGGCCTCAGCGTCCCGCTCCAGCCTCTCATGTGTGTCCTGCAGGGCACATGGGCAGGTTCCAGTGAGTCCAGGCACTGGGACCCCAGCCTGCCATCCCCCAGAGTGCACCACACACCTTTAGATAGGCCTGGTAGGTGTTCCACACCCAGGGCCCCCCTTCCCCGGGGTTGTTCCAGCGCGTAGCCAGGGCAGCCACTAGCAGAGAGAGTGCGGGGTTCAGCGAGATATACTCTGCGTCCACCAGGAGCCTCACATGCTGGGTCCGGGCATGCTGAGGGTCAGAGAGACTGTGGTCAGGGCCACAGGGTGTCCAGCAGTGACAGCGGAGCCAGACCACACAGAAGATGTTACCTGTGCCACCCGGTGCAAGCGGCTCAGGGAAGCCTGGAGATGCCGGTTCTGCTCGGCGTTGAGGTAGGAGACCTGGAGGTTCTGGGGGATAGCAGGGGAGGGGAGAGGGGTTCAGGACTACTAGTCCCTTCTAGGGCCTAAGTTTCATCTCCCCTACCGCCATGAAGGAGAAAAAAAGTTTATAAATTGTTAGAAATCTGACAATTAGCAATATCAGAGATACTATTTGTTATGGTGTAATACAGTGGTTACAAGCCCAGAATCTGGGTTTGAATCCTGGCTCCACCACTTACTGTGTGACCTTGAGCAAGTCTTATAGGCTCTCTGAGCCTCAGTTTTCTCCTCTGTAAAATGAAGATGATACATAGCATCTACCTCCAGGAATTGTGTGCATAAAATGGGTTCATATGTGAGATGTGCTTGCACGTGATCAGGACAGGATGGTGCCGGCACATAATGAGCGCCCGATATGAGGGCACTTCAAAAAGTTCATGGAACAATAGAATTAAAAGATGATACAAATCTTTCCACGAGATTTTTGAAGCACCCTTGCATGTGTTATTATTATAATAGATGACTTTGTAGACTGTCTTATTTCGTCGTCACAATGATCCTGGTAGACAAGTACATTCCAAGCCCCATTTTCCAGTGAGGAGATCGAAGCTTGGAGAGGTGAAGTGACTCAGAATTAACATGCGGCAAGTGCTTAGAACAGCAGCCAGCTCATGCTAAGCGCCATACGTGTTACCTCGAATTAGTCTCTTAGGATCTTCCTCATCAAATGCTGAAGGTCTCGCTATGGCCCCCCAGGCCCCCCCTGGTCTGGCCTTCTTTGATCTCTTTGCTCCCACTCTCTGCCTGGCACACCGTCCTCCAGCCACACTGGCTTCCCTGCTGCTCTTTGAATGTGCCAGTTTCCTACCTCAGGGCCTCTGCTCTGGCTGTGCCTTCTGCCTGGAACACTCTTCCCCGAATGTCCACTTACCTCACTCCCACCTCTCCTTCAAGTCTTTGTTCTAATGTTCTGTCCTTCTCAACAAGATTTTCCCTGGTGTAAATTTACAGCTCCCTATCTCAGGCTTTCCTTTCCCATTCCTTAGCCTTATTTTCCCCTGCCATGCTTAGGTCTACCTAATTTGTTACATACTGACTTTAGTTTCCAATTATTGAGTGTCTCTTGTCCCTGACTAGCAAGTAAATTCCTCAAGGGCAGGGTGTCTGGTCATCCTTGTCTCCTCTGCCTCTAGCACAGAACCTGGAACAAGGTAGGTGTTCAGTAAGCATTTAGGGAAGGAATACATTCGGAACGTGGAAGTAATAACCATTCCTAACTCGCCGTGTTGATATGGGGATTCAAATGGGCGAATGTGAGCTGCTGGTGACAGAAGGGAGTCCAGCTGGGTTCAAAGGAATTGGGAGGTTAAAGAGGAACAGGTGGGACTTAAAGCTTTATTATATCCAACAAGGTCAATATGGATGACGTAGGCCTAGGCCTGCTGGTGAAGCCCCACCTAAGGGCAAGTTGGTCTGGATGCTGCAACCCTCCCATCTTGGGGGACAAAGCTCTCTCCAGGAGAGGGGAAGAGCTGGGGACACCTGCTCAGTTACCTTTTCCCCCAGAGAATTGTCTCTGCCCTGACTTGGGGCATGTCTCAGGGGACTTCTGGGGTGTTACTAGCTGTTGAAACTCTCTCTGTATAATACCCACCTTCGTAGAGGGCCAACTCAGCTCAGTGTCAGGGGCTGTTTCGGGCACTCACCAAATATTTAACTCATTTAATCTTTACCACCCTCTGAAGTAGGGACTATGATATCACCCCCATTTTATATATGGGGAAACTGAGGCACAGAGCGGTGAAGTCACTTGTCAAAAGTCACACAGCTGGTTAAGACAGACCTGGGATTTGAACCTCAGCCTCCCCAAAGTCTGGGTTCTTAACCATCCCACTCACCAGCAGAGAGTAAATGTTCTCCTTGAACATATATGAAGCGCTCAGGACAATACATAGCACATTGTGAGTGATCAATAAGTCCTCCACTATTAATTTACTGTCTAAAAATAACTCCATTCATTCATTCATTCACTTACAATACATCTTGTCTAGGTGCCAGGGGCCGGGGATATGGCAGTGAACAGGGCAGTCATGAATTATCCTGTGGAACCCATAGATGCAGAGACCGAGGTGGGGGGCTCTGATCTGAGGTGGGGGATGGTACGGAGGCCCTTGAGGTGGGGACAGGAAGGAGAGGCAGGTTTGGGGAGACTCTGAGGCCAGCGTGGGGCCCAGTAGGTGTGAGGGGCCTGGAAGATGTTCAAAGGGAGATGTCTAGGAGGCTCAGAAGAAAGGCTGGGGCTGAAGACAGAATGTGGGCACCATTAGTGCAGAGTGGAGAAACTGAGGCTGGAGGGGTGAGTGAGAAGGCCCCTTCAAGGGGATTAAGGAGTGAGGGGAGGAGGCTAGGACCTAGCCCTAGGGAGCCTCCATGTTTAAGAGACAGGCAGAGAAAACCCTAGCAAAGATTGAGAATGAGCCAGCAGAAATGGAAAAGGCAAACCAGGTGTGCAGGTGTGGGGGAAGCCAAGGGAAGCCAGTGATGCAAGGAGGAGGCCCCTCTGTTCGGTCAGATGCCAGCCTGGCAGGCGCTTTACACATTCCCTGCTGTAGTCACTGCTGAGCAGCTGCTGTCGCTGTCCCCACGCGAGTGAACTGAAGCTCATAAAGAGGTAAAACTCGTTACTCTCCAAAGCCTATCTTCCAAAACACCGAATCCTGCCTCTGTGTGTTCTGGGACACATTTTTTCAAATTACAAATAAAAAAACAAATCAAGCTTAGAAAAAGAAACACCAGCATGTCCATTGTAGCAGTGTTTGGAGTGGTGGAGACCTGGAGGCCACCTGGATGTCCATCCGTAGGGAGGTAAATCATGACCAGCGGCAGCCGTTAGAAGCATTGGATGGATCTTAAAGTCAGAGTGCTCGGTGGAAAAAGCAAGTAACAGGATGCGTTAGATGACATCATGCTATTTGTGGAAATTCTAAAATATTACAAATTGACAGAGAAAGGCATGAGGGAACATTCTGCAGTAATGGAAATGTCCTGTATCTTGACAGGGATTTGAGTTGCTCAGGTGTGTGTATTTGTCAAAGCTCATCAAGGGATATGATGTGTACATTTCATTGTATGTAAATTTTACCTTAAAAGAAAAGAAGTACCGTAAGTAATTATTGAGCTCGAATTAATGCTTCATGTTCTGAAGCATTTAAGGGGGAAAGTATACTGATGTCTGCAACTTACTTGGAATTCTATGAAAAATAAGATGGATTGATGGAGGACAGAGGAATGGATGGAAGGACAGATATGATTTAAAGCAAGTATAGTTAAATATTAAACATGGCAGGTATATGGATGTTCACTGTATAGTTCTTTCAACTTTTCTGTATGTTTGAAAATTTTCATAATAAAATGTTGGGAAAAACGTACCCTCCAACAGTATGCACTTGGCAAAACAAAATCACAGTAACTAAAAGATACACATTATACAAGATAGAGTGGTTGCCAGTGGTGGAGAGAAATAGGATATGGACATAAAAAGGAATGAATGAATGAACGAATCAACTGAAATCCCATTGGTCTAATCCGAACTTACATCCAGCCTGCGCACACCAGTATGGTTGTGTCGATTAATAACATATTGATACACTTTCTTCTGGTTGATAAAGAGCTGCCATCCCAATCTCTCCTCTGAGAGCTCCCAGCCCCCAGCCCCCTCCTCTGGAACCCCCAGCTGACCCATATTCCACCCACTCCAACCATGCCCCAGAGCTACAGCCACATTTATTCTGACTGTTCTAAGCCTGGGAAGTAGCAGTAGTTAAATATTTTGAACATCTTGCTTGCAGATTCCTGCAACACCCAAGTCCAGGGGACTCTACTCCCCTAACACTCCCCACCAACCATCCAGTCTCCCCCACCCTGAGGTCCTTACCTGCCCAGAGTCCATGGCTTCTGCCAGCCTCTCGGGGCTCAGCTCCAAGGAGGCCCCTGGCCTTCTGACCCACGAGGTTAGTTCCTTCTGAAATGGGGTGGTGGATGGGGTGGCAAGGGGAACCTGATGGGCAGCTGCGCCCTCCCCCCACCCCAAATTTGCCTGTCCCTTACACAGAGCCGAGTGCTGGTCAGCGCCGTCACCTTCAGCTGCATGAGGTTGTTTCCAGCTGGGCCAGGGGTCTCCAGCAGGCCTCGTGACAGGTCCACACACCGCAGCATAGTGCTGAGGTTCCCCTCGTACCAGGCCTCACTGCCCAGCCAGCAGGCGTCAGGGCCTGAAGCCTGCGAGCCCCCTCCTGCCATCCTCCCAGCCTCCCTAGGCCCTGGCCCCTGACTCACCCAGTCTTGGTAGCCGAGTCTGGCTCCTCCTCAGTGGGCACTGCTAGCAGGGGCCGGAGGCCTAGAGTCCAGAGCTGCTGGACACAGCCCTTCACCTCCTCTGCCGTCTCTCCAGCCACAAATTGCCCATAGATGGACGCTCGGAGAAGCGCACCTGAGAGCCTGGAGCCCAGGAGTCGCTGAGACCAGGCCTGGAGCTGGAATGACAGGGAGCAAGGGCTCAGAGCAGGGCCCAGAGGAACCTCTAGGCCAGTCCTCAGGGTAACTGCTTACCGCCAACCCGTGGGTGACCAGAGGGGGCCAGGCACATAGCCGCAGTACCAGCAAAGCCCGTGTCAATTCTCCTGTGCTCTTGAGGTGGAAGGCCTCCCCATCAAAGCTCAGGGGCTGCCAGCACCCAGGAGAGGGGCCAGCTTGGGAACAGAGCACTCGACAGGTCCGGAGCATCTTGAATCCCTCACTGCTTCCAGGCTAGGAGAAGGGCTTTGGAGGCAGCAGGCTCACCAGCTGCTCCTTGCCCAGCCAGGGGGCAGTGACTGATTAACTGGACATATCTTTAGGCTCACAGGGGGGGCAGTTAATTATTAACTGATAGGGACAGAGTTCAGAGTAATGGGAACAGGAAAGGAACCCCCCAGTAGCAGCCCCCAACAACCCTCAGCATAACTGCCTACACTTGTTAGGTGCCCATCATGTTCCAGAGGCTGCTCAGTGAGAGCCTGGGCTCAAGGTGACGCATGCTGGGTTCAAAGCAGTTTGGCTGCGTGATCTTGGGCAAGCTACCTAACCTCTCTTATTGTAATTGCTTCATCTTAAGTCGGAAACAGTGTAGTGTTATTGAATAAATTTGAAAATACACATAACCTATAAACCAGCTGTTCATGCAAAGACTATATCCTACAGAACTTGAACCTGGGCATCAGGAAACATGTACAAGAAAGGGTGCTCATAGTAGCACTGTTTGTGATGATCTTAAATGGGAACCAACCAAATTTCCATCAACGGGACCGTGGATATACCTTGTGGTATATCCGTACAATGGGAAACTACACAATCATGAAAAAGAATGAACTGCTCATACACAACCACATGGCTAAATCTCACACACACACGTGGAGTGAAAAGAGCCAGACACCAAACAGCCCATGATGTGTTACTCAGTAAATATTTCATATAAATATGAAAGCAGGGAAAAACAAAGTACAATAAAATGTTGGGGGTACATACATGGGTGGTTAAACTATAAAGACAAGAAAAATAAGAAAGTGATTACCATAAAAGTCAAGGAGATGGTTACCTCTATGCGATGGGAGGAGTTGTAACTAGGTAGAGGCATATGGGGGCTTCTTGGTCCTATTTTCTTAATATGGGTGATCATGACCCCTCCTGCCACATCCAGGCACACTGCCACTGCCATGGGGCCCATCCGGGGTCCTGAGATCTGGATCTGGGGACGACCCCTCCTCCCACAACCAGGCAAGGAGCACGCCAAAAACACCACTTCCATGTGCGTGGCCACCACAGACACCATAATAGCCATGGCTGCTGCAAAAGCGGCTACACCACAACCACCATGCAGATGGCCCACCAGCCACTCGAGTGCATTGACACAAGCAGAGTCACCAGTGGAGATCAAAGAAAAGAAGAGGATGTTTCTCTCCACAAAGCCCATTCCAGAGTGACAGAAGAAGCATCTATGCTACGATAATAGTGAGGGACCTGAACACACCTCTCTCAGCACTGGACAGATCATCCAGGCAGCAAATCAAGAGAGTAACCATTACTCTTTCAGAAGGAGAGAAGAAATCTAGGGTTATCAGAGGGGGGAGGGGGAGAGAGAGGGATGGGGAGAGATTGGATAAGGGGCATAAAAAATAAGTATGACTTGTAATAATATATATGCTAATAATATTGATTTGATCAGCATACATCAACATTGAACCCCCAAAATATGTATAATCAATTATGATTCAATAAAAAAAATGGGTGGTCATTCACAATTGTTCACATTGTAAATATTTTTTAAAGCCACAATCTATGTTTTATACACTCCCGAATATAAATTTCACAGTAAAAGTAAAAAATTAATCATAGTATCAGCCTCCCAGGGTGGTTGTGAGGATCCAATTAATGGATACACACAACCTAGTATTCAATATGTGCTCTGTAAGTACCAGCTGTAATCACTAAGTGCTGTGTTTGCACAATCTCACTCATGCCTGCCTGCATGATAAGGTATATGCCACTAATTGCCCCTGTTTCGGGGATTCCCAAGACCACCTCAATTTAGATGATTAGCTAAGACTCACAGAACTCAGAAAAGCCATTATACTCATGGTAATGGTTTATTACAGTGAAAGGATACAGACTAAAATTAGCAAAGAGGTGCATAGGGTCCAGGAGATACCAGGAGCAAGTTTCTAAGTTGTCCTCTCCCAGTGGAGTCAAGAGAACAGTAATTTCTCCCAGCAATAATTTGTGATGACATGCATGGAGTATTGCAACCAGTGAAGCTCACCTGAGCCTTGATATCCAGGGTTTTGTTGAGGGTCAGTCATATAGGCATGGATGACCACCCGCACGACTGAGCTTAGTCTCCAGCCCCTCCAGAGGTCAAGCTGATACTGTGTGGCCCAAAGCCCCCAGATAACTAAAGATACTCTTATCAAATAGGGTATTCTGGGGGCTTAGAGGTTACCTCCCAGGAGCTGAGCAAAGTTAATCCTTTACTGCAGAACCCCGAATTCACAGATGTTAAAAGCAAAGGCTCAGAGAGGTGGAGGTACCTGCCTGAAGTCACACAGCCAATTAGTGGCCAGATTTAATGTCCCAGCCTCCCTGACTCCAGGCCTTGAGATTTTAACTACCTTTCTGCTGTCTTTTCTTCAGTACATGATTCACAGAGCTGAGTGACAAAAGCCAGATTAGATATCCACCAAAGCCTGAGCTAAAATGTCTTTAAACTTTTAAAAAATTACATGCACAGTTCATACAAAAAGTTAAAACAATACAAAAGGGGGTAGAGTGAAAAATTATTTTTCCCACTCCTGAATTTCAGTGCACCACTTTCCTCTCTCTAAGGCGATGGGGTATCTTTGCAGAGACAGTTTATGCACCTATATATCTCCTTTATTCATCACATAAATGAGAAAATACTCCTTGCAAGCTGCTTTTTCTTTTTTTTCTTTTTTTGACATGCTTTGAAGGATCATTGCCATCTCAGCACATACAGCTCTGTCTCAAATTTGAAAGATTTTGTGTTATTTCTTCCTTTCGGTTTTGGTAGAATTCACCAGTGAAGCCATCTGGGCCTGTAGTTTTCTATGTAGGAAGGTTTTTAATAATGACAAATTCTTTTAATATATATAGGGCTCTTCATATTTTCTATTTCATCTTGTGTTAGCTTTCACATGTATTTTTTAAGGAAATGTCATTTCATCTAAATTGTCAAATTTCTTGGTACAGAGCTTTTCATAATATTCTCTTTATAGCCTTTTAATGAGTACAGAATTTGTCGTGATGACCTCTCTTTCATTCTCAGTATTAGTAATTTCTTTTCTTTTTTTCTTGATCAGTCTAACTGGGAATTTTATCAATCTTGTGATCTTTCTGAGAAAGCAGCTTTGGCTATATTAATTTTCTCTATAGTTTGCTGATCTGCCTCATTTTTAACATCTGCAGACTGTTCTGCTGTATAGATTCATCATTAATCATGTCTTCATTTCCTCTGAAATTTTAGCATAAAAACTTGCAATTGTAAAGAAAGTTTAAAGAATAGCCACAGACCACTTATACATCTTCCACTTAGATTTAATAACTTTGCCATATTTGCTTTTTCTCTTCCTCTTTCTCTGTCCCTTAATATAAATATTTCCCTGCCTCCCCCACCCCAACCATTTGACAGTAAGTTATAGACCTTGTGACACATCAGCATGCATGTCTTAAGAATGTGAACGTTCTCCTACCTGCCCCCAACACCGGTCTCGCATCTGAGAAAATAGAAGTAATTCCTTAGTATCTAATATCTCATTCGTGTTCAAATTTCCCCACTTGTCTCCAAAACGTCCTTATAGCTGTGTTTTGTTGTTGTTATCGTTGTCTGTTTTAACCAGAGTCAATCCAGGTTCATACATTGCACTTGGTTGTTATGTCTCTTTAGTCTCTTTTTTTCTTTGTACAATCTTGCTGACTTCCAAAAAAAAAATATATATATACACATACACATACATACATACATAAATATATATATAGGCTTTTTTAAAGAGCCCAGGCCAGCCATCTTGTAGAATATATCATATACTAGATTTGTATGATTGTATTCTTGTGGTATCTTTTAATGTATTTCTTTGTCCTCTGTATTTCCTATAAACCAGAGTTTTGGTCTAGAGCCGTACTTTATTGGACCAGTCTACTACTGGTGACCATTAGGTTGTCTCCGGAGTCCCCATACCTGGATTCTTAACCATCATGTTATTAGGTCTTCCGATCCTCAACAGCTCTGCCAGAACCAGGTTCAACAGGAGAGTAGGAGACAGGGCGAGGGGCTAGGCTCTAAGCCCTCACACACTCACCACTGGGAGATTAAGAGGGGCTAGAGCACAGGGAGACGTAGAGAGAGGAGAGAAGCCAGAAGCAAAGTAGTCTTTTGGGGCTAGATTGTGAGGGACCTTAAATATTTATTATGAAGGGCTATAGTTACCTCAAGGGCACTAGGGAGCCATAGAGGATTCTAGGCAGGGAAGGGACAGTCTTTAATTTGGGCTTTGGGAAGATCGCCCTGACCACCAAGTTGAGAGTAGATCAGAGAGAGCCTGAAGCTGGGAACCCAGGGACAGTGTGGGCAAAAATGAGGCTGGACCCGGGTGGGGCTGGAGAAGGGGAGAGATACACAGGAGGGCACGTGGATGAGTGGTGGGAAAACCCTCCAAAATTCCTCATGGAAACCCCAAGTCCCAAGGATGACAGGCATGGAGACTTTAGACTGGTGTGGCATCTGTGGGGCACTGTCTCCTCACACTGATCCCCAAAAACTTTTCCGTGGGAACCCCAGCTTCCAGGGAATCAGGAACAGAGACTCTGGCCAAGTGTGGGGATCAGAGACACCTGCTTCTGACCCCCTCCCCAAATTTCCCCTTGCAGTCTCTAAACTACTCCTTCCTCCTTCCCTGGTGCTTCTGTTTTGTTTTGTTTCCTAAAAGGCTGCAGTCCTCAGATACAGGCAGCACATATTAGGTGCTGAATAAGTATTTGTTGGGGCCGGCCCGGGGCTCACTGGCTGAGCGCGGTGCTGACAACACCAAGTCAAGGGTTATGATCCCCTTACCGGTCAAAAACAAACAAACAAAAAAGAAAACTATTTGTTTAATGAACGAAACAATGTAAGAGTGATGTTTCACCCCTGTGACACCTTCAGACAAATGAGTGTCCCCTTCCCTGTCCCCATCTCAATGGATAACTCCTTCAGCAGGGCTCCCATCCTAGGGGCACCCCACCTCTGCTCCCCACTGTTCTGAGGATAGAGAAAAAGTCCCTCACATGTTCCACAAGGCCCGGAATCGGTGTCTCACTTTGCCTGCACACTGAGACCACTTGGGGGGCTTTCCTGTTATTTTTTAAATGATCATGCAATAAAAATAATTTTTTCCCTTTGGTGTAGAGTTCTTTTACAGAACTTTAACACATGGATAGACCCGTTTACCACCCCCCATTGCAATCAGAATAAGAGAAATTCCAATTCCATCATCCCCCAAAACTCCTTTTACAGTCACGCCCTCACCTCCCCCATAACCCCCGACAGCAACTGATCTCTTTTCCGTCACTGTAGTTT
>NW_007727333.1:283848-285844 GCF_000696425.1 Galeopterus variegatus | reverse complement strand
TTTGTCTTTTTGAGAATGTCAGATACATGCAATCACACAGGATGTAATTTCTGAGGCCGGCTTCTTTCACTTAGCATCACGTCGTTGAGATCCGTCTGACTTGTTGCATGTGTCAGTAGCCTGTTCTTCTTCACCTCCTCATCGTATGGATGTGCCTCAGTTTTGTTTATCCGCTCACCTGTTGAGGGACATTTGTGTTGTTTCCAGCCTTCAGGAAGCTTTTAAAAATCCTGATGCTTGGGCTCCACCCCCCAGGGAGTCTGATTACTGGGTCACAGGCATTGGGAGTGGTGAAAGTTCCCTGGGTGATTCAGATGCTTGCCCAGGCAAAGAGCCAGGACCCCACCTTTACTTCTCTAGCCCAGTCCTACCTCCCTCTTTTACTCCTCACTACCCCCGAGCACACCAAGCGTCCCTCTGTTTCGGGGCCTTTGCACTTGCTATTCTTTTTCCCTTAAAACCCCTCCCTTTCTTATTTGCCTAATTAACTCCCACTTGCCTTTAGATCTCAGGATTTCAGACACCCCCTCAGGTCTACCCTGAGCAGCCCCTCCCAGGTGAGGGGAAGTTTCGCCATTTCACACTCTAATACCACCGGCCTTGTAGCTCTTGTCATGTTCGTTCATCTATGAGTGAGTACTTAGTCTCTCCCCCTCACTAGACTATGAGCATCATGAGGGAGGGTTCACTTTTGTTTAGTCGTTATTTTATCCCTACTGCTTAGCACAGGACTTAATTTTTGTTGAATGAGTGAATGATTTAGTAGATTTCTTTGGCAATTACTGGCCAAGGGACGTGGAATTTCCTTCTTGCATCGATGCAAGTAGATCTTGGGTAAGACCCACTTTTTGAGTCATAGCTGATCTTGCAAGAGGTGGAGGAGACCCCAAGAATCACCCCCTCAAAAAGTTAAGAGTTGGCAGGGGTGGAGCAGGGGACAGCTGGGAGGGGCAGTGTTGCCCAAGAGTGGTTGCTAATAGCAGCATAGCTATTGAGATGCTGAGTTTGGGGTTATTGGGAAGGTGGGGGGTCTGGACCTGGTATTCCCAAGTTAAGCCAAGACCCTGAGATGGTCTGAGATGGACCCAGGTCAGTGGTGCCCCTTAGATATCACCAGAACCAGAAGCAAATCTTCTCTGGAGGAAGGCTTCCCCAATTTAAGTTTGCAGGACTCCCAGTAACTAAGATCAAGCAATAAGCTCACGTTCACAAATCACCAGGCACACAAGAGAGTACCCCACCTTGAGTGAGTCAGCAGAAGCAACTGCTCTAGTCATCTACAGCTGTAAAATAAACTACCTCTAAACTTGGTGGCTTAAAACAGCAGCAACAATTTATTTTGCTTACAAAATGGCAATTTGGGTAAGGCTCACTTAGGATAGCTTGTTTCTGCTTCATGCAGTGAGAACAGGGGAAGCTCAACTTGGGGCTAGAAGATGCACTTTTAAGTTGGTATGTGCATATGTCTGACAACTTGATGCTGGCTGTTGTCTGGGAGCTCAGTCAAGGCCGGGAGCTTCAGCTCCTCTCCACAGTGTGCTCGGGCTTCTTTACAACATGGTGGTTGAGCTCTTAGGGTGAGCATCCTAAGTAACTGTATTGCTTTGGAAGTCACACAGAGTCAATTCCACCATTGTCACAAACCTGCCAAGATTCAAAGAGAGGGAACATAGATCTAATCTCTCAACAGATAGTGTCAAGTCACATTATAAAAAGAGCAAATCTTGTGGCCATCGTTGGGAAATACAATCTGCCATAACATCAAACAAAAGACTTAGACCTGCGATTTCAATTTTTTGTCAAAATCAGACTATAAACTAGCTCTTTATGAAATGTTTAAAAATATATAATGTACAGTCACAAATATAAGCAAGCAACAAGACAGTTTCAGGAATAAAAAGGTGAATTTGAAAAATAAAATGGTAAGGGCTGTCCGGTTAGCTCACTTGGGAGAGGATGGTGCTGACAACACCAAGTCAAGGGTTAAGATCCCCTT
>NW_007727333.1:281286-283408 GCF_000696425.1 Galeopterus variegatus | reverse complement strand
AGCAACAAGACAGTTTCAGGAATAAAAAGGTGAATTTGAAAAATAAAATGGTAAGGGCTGTCCGGTTAGCTCACTTGGGAGAGGATGGTGCTGACAACACCAAGTCAAGGGTTAAGATCCCCTTACCACCATCTTTTATAAAAAAAAAAAAGAAAGAAAAAGAAAATGATAGATGAGACTTCTAAAGAAAAAAAATATAATAAATGTTATCCCCAAAATGAAAATAAAAACTCAGTGGATTACACATAGCTGAAGACAGAAAAATTGAACTGGGAAATATATTAGAGATCTCTACCCCAAATATATCAAATAATACAGCACAGAGAGACAAAGAGATGGTCTGTGAAAGAGAGGTTAAGACACACCAAATATCTAGAGAAAGTAGAAATTAGAGAAAATGGAGGGGAGGCAATCTTTGAAGAAGTAATGGTTGAGAATTTTCCAGAGCTGATGAAAACCATGAATGCATAGTCCAAGAAGCAAACATATCTTAAACTAGATAAGTAAAAATAAATCCATGCCTGAACACATCATGCTGAAATTACAGAACATTGAAGATAATGAGATCTATTACTTATCTATGCATCCTCCAGTGTATGGCATGGGCTAGATGCTCCACAAATTCTATTGAATGAAGAACGTGGGTATCCCAAGACTAGATCACAGACAAATTGAAGGCAAGGAGGTAGAAACAAATATGGCTAACAGGGAGAAAAAGCATTCTTCTGACTTTCCTGAAGCACAAAACCAGGATTGGGAGAAAGTGAAGTTAAAAATGAGGGTGTGGGAGGGGGAGAGACTAGGCGGGGAATCTTGAATGCTTTTCAGGACAGGTGGAAGACAATGGACTGCTCAGCGGTAGCTGTGGAAGGTTCTCGAATAAAGTTCTCGGATGGTCCTTCTGTGGGTGATCACCCATTTTTATGGTGGGAGCAAAAGGGCCTTTAACATTAGCACAGAGGCAGAGGCCTATGTGGGAGAACAGTCACAGGGTCAGAGTCCTCCTCTCATTAGTTCTGACTGGGTCACCTGATGGCCTCTATGCCAATCACTGGGGTGGAAGAATAGGATACTCTGGCCAGGTCCAGTGATGTGCCTATTCCTGGAGCCTGAAGCAGAGCGTGCTCATCCAGTGCACACACTCTACCTGGAGTCGGGGACTGGGCACTGCTGCTTTCCAAGAGAAGACTGCATCGTCACCAGCAAAAGGGTGGGTGGACACTGGATGATAAACACTGGACTCATGAGAGATTCTGATGGTTCTGGGAGATGATACATACAAAGAACTTAGAATATGGACTGGAATGTCGAAACAGCTCATAAATGCTGTCCATCTGTCTGTCTGTCTGTTGTTGTTGTTGCAGCAACTGTTCAGTGGCTTCCCATAACCCACAGGATAAACAAAAACCCCATAAGATGACCTTCATGATTTATCCTTGCCCATCCCATTAGCCTTAATTCCTACCACTCCCTGCCTTGACTGGTATTCTTCAGCAACAATTTTAGGAAAATCCCTCCCAACACCGTGCTCCTGCAGTCCTCTCTGCCTCAACACCCTGCACAGCTACTAATCCTTTAATATTGGGGTTCAGTGACTGTTTGCATGCAGAGGACACCCCCGTCCCCTTCCCAGCCAGTTTTAACCTCCAACACAGACCTCTCCTCTGAGCTCCAGAGCCCAATATGCACACACTGATGCAGAATCTTCGGCTAGTTTGGTTCTTCTCAAACGGGGCAGTACCGTCCCCTAGTGGGAGATTTGGAAATCTGCATGGACGTTTTTGGCTGCTACATTGATGGGATGGCCCTACAGCAGTTTAGAGGTCAGGGACACCAAATGCTGGACACTGAGTCCACATCCTCAACAACTTGAAAATATCATTATAGGCATTCTTGTGAGTAAAAAAATGTTTATAGTTATCCGAAATTATTAATGTAACACATACATGAACATTTTCGGCATGGTTTAAAATAGATTGATGTTTTCCAAAATGAAATGATGATGGAAATAGGGTGAATATTGAACTTTTTTTTGTACAGAATGGTATGAAGGGTTGTACACCATATCGGAAAATCAGAATTCTGGCCACAATGCCACCTGTGAGATAGAATATAAATTTTT
>NW_007727333.1:277470-279916 GCF_000696425.1 Galeopterus variegatus | reverse complement strand
TGTTCAGTATGATACATTTTCAGAAAGTGACCACACCTGTGTAACTAGCACCCAGGTCCAGAAACACTAGCAGCTTCCCAGAAGCCGTCCTGCTTCCTGTTCCAATCACTGTCCCTCTCTCTCCCAAAGGAACCACCCTTGACCTCTAATGCCACGGACTAGTTTTGCCTGTTTTTAACTTTAAGCAGATGAAGTCATACAGCATGTTCTCTTTTGGGTCTGACATCTTTGATTCACTATTACGTTTGAGAGATTTTCCCACGTTGTTGTGGACCTCAGTAGTTTATTCATCCTCGTTGCTGTAGTATCCACTGGATGAATACACGGTTGAATTGTCCATTCTCCTTTCATGGACACTTGGGTTGTTTCCAGTTTCAGGAACCAGTGAACTTCCTACTTCATGTCTTTTTCTTCATCTATACGAGCGTACTTCAAAAAGTTCATGGAAATATGGATTTAAAAGGGAACACAAATCCTTCTGTGAACTTTCTGAGGCACACTCATGTAAGCATCTCTATAGGGTATCTAATTATGGGGTTATAGGGTGTGCAAATGTTCCGATTTGGTAGATGCAACTAAACGGTTTTGTAAAGTGGTTGTCAATTTACATTCCCAGAAGCACGTGGTTGTACCTGAGCATTTTTGTTTTGTTTTGATTTGTTTCTTCTGGACCTCAGTACAGAATGGATTAATCATCATCCTTGGTTTATGATGCACTCTGGTCCATACAAAGCCCACTTTTGTGTTTAGTGAGTTGGGTAGTTTGTTTGTTTTTTTTCAATTTTTTAATTGTAGTAATATACGCATAACATGAAATGTACCATCTTAACCATTTTTAAATGTACAGTTCAGCGGTATTAAATACAAATACATTCATACTGTTGTGCAGCCATCACCATTATCCATCTCCATAACTCTTTTCATCTTGCAAAACTGAAANATGATGCACTCTGGTCCATACAAAGCCCACTTTTGTGTTTAGTGAGTTGGGTAGTTTGTTTTTTTTTTCAATTTTTTAATTGTGGTAATATACACATAACATGAAATGTACCATCTTAACCATTTTTAAATGTACAGTTCAGCGGTATTAAATACAAATACATTCATGCTGTTGTGCAGCCATCACCATTATCCATCTCCATAACTCTTTTCATCTTGCAAAACTGAAACTCGACACTCAATAAACAATAACTCCTCGTTCCTCCCTTCTCCCAGCCTCTGGTAATCACCATTCTACTGTCTGTCTCTATGATTTTAACTAATCTAGGTACCTCATATGAGTGGAATAATACAGTCTTTTTCTGTGACTGGCTTACTTCACTTAGCATAATGTCCTCAAGTTTCATCCATGTTATAGCATGTGTTAGAATTTCATTCTTTTTTAAGGCTGAATAATATTCCATTGTCTGTATATACCGTGTATTGCTTATCCATTTGTCCAACAGCGGACATGCGGGTTGCTTCCACATTTTAGCTACTGTGAATAATGCTGCTTTGATCACAGATATACCACTATCTCTTTGAGATTCTGCTTTCAATTATTTGGGATGTAAACCCAGAAGTAAAATTGCTCGATCAAATGATAGTTCCAAGTTTAATTATCTGAGGAATCACTACTGTTTTCCACAACAGCTAAACCATTGTACTTTCCCAGCAACAGTGCACAAGAGTTCCACTTGCTCCATATCTTTCTCAACACTTGTTATTTTCTGTGTTTTTGTTTTTGTTTTTTTAATAGTAGCCATTCTAATGGATATAAGGTGGTATCTCATTGTGGTTTTTTATTTGCATTTCCCTAATGATTCGTGATGTTAAGCATCTTTTCATGTGCTTCTTGGCCATTTGGAGAGATATCTATTTACAATACCCTTTATAGAAATTGTGTTTCCCTCTGTTGTCGTGTTTCTTCAGTATCCTTTAATCTGAAGTGGTTCTTCAGTCTTTTTTTGTGTTACATGACCTTGACCTATATGAATATTACAGGCCAGTTATTTTGTAGAATATCCCTCAAATTGGATATGTCTTCTTCATGATTGGATTCAGATTATGCACTTTAGGCAGGAATATTATTGACACACTCTTGTAACTTTCTCAGTATTTCATATCAGGAGGCCCATGGTCTCAATTTGTCCCATAGTCATTACTATTAACTTTGATCGTTTACTGAAGGTGACATCTGTCAGGTGTTCTGCACTGTGAAATTACTTTTTTTCCCTTAGTAACAAATAAAATAAATTTTTTTTAGCTCTACTAGTTTGAGTGAGTTTCTGCCCCTTGCAAATCATTCATTTTTGTAACAGTTAACTAAAGACCCCATATAAACTGGCTGAAGAGGAAGAGGAATTTACAATTGCAACTAACTGAAGACACCATTTATTTATTTATTTATTTTTTTTTTTTGTCTTTTGTCTTTTTCCGTGTCCGGCAATGGATCGCAACCCTCAGT
>NW_007727333.1:264590-276984 GCF_000696425.1 Galeopterus variegatus | reverse complement strand
GGGATCCGAACCCTCGGGCGGGAGTGCCGCCGCACTTCCCAAGCAGCGCACTATCCAGTGCACCACCGGGCCGGCCCATGAAGACACCATTTAGACTGACCTAAGTGGGGAGGGGAATTTCTAGTCTAGGAGTATTGCAGACTGCAGGTGCAGCTGGATCCAGGCACTTGGTATAATCAGGAACTTGTATTGTTCATCAATGTCCATATAGATTTAGGGGGACTAGATACACGGCAGGCAGAAGCAGTAGTTATCTGCTACAATGATTCAGACAATGGCAAAGAGGAAGAAGTAGGAAGTGCACGAAGAGGGCCAACCACAGCCTGGGGTTACTTTGGAGAATCTCACTCAAGAGGTTCATGGTGCTGAGCAACCCAGCACCTGGATTATCAGCATATTCAATGGCCACAATGATTATTTCATGGATGGACAAATGACCCAGACTGAGTTGATGAAAGACAGCCCCAGGACTTCCCGGAACTACTTGCAAAAGAGGCACTCCAGCTGCTAAGCTTGTGGAATACCGGCCTAGAACTATAGGTGATCATCTTTGTCTCTCAGATAACGAGTCTACCTAAGAATGAAGCCAACACAGAGATAAGCAGACCCAAGGGATACAGAGAGCCTGCCCCTCATGGCTTTGTTTCAATACTGTATCCAGCGGTGCCTGAAGCCGACCCTACCTCTGGAATTGTCAGCTGCAAGAGCCAATAAATTCACTTTTCCTGCTTAAGCCAATGAGAAAACAAAACTTTGTAACTGACAATCTGAAAAGGAAAAATATGCAATTATAAAAATTCTACTTTTAGGAATAAAATCATCTTTTTAATTAAAATGAAGTTATTTGGACCCTAATGTATTTGTGTATTCGAGTGCCATAGTGTAAAAACTCATTTTATTCTGTGCTGAAAAAAAAAATTATATATTGCCAAACATTTTAACTAAAAAGTTTTTTTTTTTCCTTTTTTTTTTTTGTCTTTTTTCGTGTCTGGCAACGGATCGCAACCCTCAGTGTCGCGCCCGTACCGGACCGGCAATGGGATCGCAACCCTCGGTGTTGCGCCCGCACTTCGCTCAGCCAGTGAGCGGGAACCGGTCTGTATGTGGGATCCGAACCCTCGGCGGGAGCACTGCCACGCTCTCAAGCGGCACACTGTAGCAGTGCGCCACCGGGCCGGCCCTAACTAAAAAGTTTTGATAATATGATTGATCATATAAAAGTGGAAGTCTAAAGAAATATACTTTGTTCTTCGTGGAAATAGACAGATTTCTCAGTTATCCTGCTATTCAATATAAAGAATAAAGATTCTCTTAGTGGGCTACTTTAATATGATGACTGTTTTTAAAATCACCTTTATTGAGGTATAATTTATGTATAATAAAATGCACTTATCTTGAGTGTACACAGTTCAATGAGTTTTGACAAATTTAGGCACCCGTGTAGCCACCACCACAGTCATGATATTGCATATTCCCATCACCCTGAAAAGTTTCCTCAGGCCTTTTTTGCAGACCTTTTTACAGTCCTCCTTTCTTGGCCCTGCTGCAACCACTGATCTGCTCCCTATCACCATAGACTGGTTTTATCTGTTCTAGAATTTCTGTGAATGAAATCATACAGTATGTACTCTTTTGCATCTAGCTGTTCATTTTGTTTTCTATACAGTGTATTTATGTTTACATGTGTGTCATAGTTTATACATGATGCTATAGATAAATGTGGAAAATCACAAAACAAGAATAGGTAGGACATAACAATGGTTTATAAATTTCACCTACAATTAGCCATTTTAGATGTAATTGAATTCAAAATGAACTGACTTTTTAATATGTCTTTTCCCACTTCTGAAAATCTTACTTCAAAAAGCATAAAGACTCTCAGAATAGCTTTTCATTTTTGAGATGTCTCTTACAATTTATTCTGTCCCTTTGGGGAAGTTTAGTTCTAAAGCTAATCCCAGGAGGAGCCTTGTTTATAATTTGACACCATCTTGGATCATCTTATATCACTTACACACATCCCTTCATGTCCTCTCCTGAAGAAGCCCAGTCCCTTTGTGTCTTATGGAGCTCACTTTGCAAGCTCAGCCCAGGCTGGAATGAAAAGGACCTTTGGAGTATCAATCCTGTGGTCGGAGGAAAAGCGTGTTGAGAAGGCTCTCACACCAGATCTCCTCTCAGCTCAAATGGGAGAGAATCAGGTTCCATAGTGTCCAAGTCTCCTGCCACCTGGTCATAGATTCCTCTGGGATCCTCATACTCGTCCTCAGGCCAGCGGACGTCACAGGGGTCCTGACAGGCAAAAGACAGAGTTAGAACCATGGACAGATGCCCTGTTGGTCATCATCACAGCTCTAGGGCATATATGCTTCTGCTCAACTCCCAGAAAAAAATATTTTAGCTTTTAATTATCGAAAAATCCAACATCTACAAAGAGGGGAGTAATTATAATAAACTCCCATCATGAACCCTCATGTACCTATCACCTAACTTTAACAGTACCAACCCTTGATCAATCTTGCTTTTTCTATATCTCTGTCTTCTCATCTGCCCCCACCAATTGAATTATTTTGAAGAAAGTTCAAGATATTCCATAATTCATGTTAGGAAAATAATTTAAATGTCAGAAATATAAAACCTTTAAAAGCCCATGTTATCAGCTATGACAATTGTGGGATTTGAGTCATTATTCTGTTAGTCCTATGAATGTCCAAAACATTTCCCCATTGAAATAGAAGAGAAAAAAGACTATGAAGGGGTCCTTACTGGAATGTACTTTGTCCTAGGGCAGGGAGAAAATGGTTGTTTTAGATCAGCAAACTTTAGAGCAGATTGGCCTGTGAGCTAAATATGGCTTGCCACCTGTTTTGTACTTTTCCAAAAGCTATATTTTTTTTAACTAGGGTAAAAATCAAAAGAAGAATAATATTTGTGACATATGAAAATTATATGAAATTCAAATTTCAGTGTCCAAAAATAAAGTTATATTGGAATATCTTCACTCATTTACTTATATATTGTCTTTGGCTGCTTTTACCCTCTAATGGCAGAGTTGAGTAGTTTTGAGGAAGGCCATATGTCCCACAAAGCCCAAAATGTTTACTGTCTGGCCCTTTACAGTAAGTCTTCAGACTTCATCTGTGCTTTAGAGGGCACATATGGTCCAGCACCGTGGACAGCGTTTTGTGCGCGTTTCTGTGCTGCTGGGGAGATCTGAGACCATGCTCCATATGGGACGTTGTGACAGAGGGAAATCCTTAGCCCACAGGTGCCAGAGCATTAGCCAAGGCCACAAAGAAAGTTGGGTTCTGTCCCACCTCCTTTACTGTGGGAC
Source organism: Galeopterus variegatus (assembly GCF_000696425.1). NCBI lineage: Eukaryota > Metazoa > Chordata > Mammalia > Dermoptera > Cynocephalidae > Galeopterus > Galeopterus variegatus. The sequence continues at coordinate 273,650 of NW_007727333.1, read as the reverse complement.
AGTGGGTGTGGGGGTGTTGGTTTGTGGTCAAAGTGCCTGTCTGTTGTTTTTGCCTGCCCAGCCACCAACTTCACTTCCCTCCGGGCTCTCTGTTCCTCTGTCACTCTCAGTCCAGAGAATTGATCAAGGCTGACCTGATCCACGGATGGGCACTGATTCAGGCCTGTCCAGTTAGCATCTTCTATCCCCAGCCTTAGTGGTTGGTTCAGTGATGAGTATGTGACCCAGGCTAGATCAACAAGTGTCAGTGTTGGGCATTTGGAGCTATTGGGAAAGAAGCATTATCTTTCTTTGAAGATTTATAATCTAATAGGATACAAATCTGGATTTTCTGGAGACATGTTTAGGGAGGAAATCCTGGGTCCCGCTGGGCCTGAAGACAATTCTATCTGTTGACTTTTCAATTGAGTGGGTCAAAAATTCTTTCTCTGCTCAACCAGTGCAGTGGAGACGGCTCGTTATCCAAGGAAATACATACCTCTTCTTTCACAGTAACAAAACTGTAGTGACTCACATAGCTGCCCCGCTAGCCTACATTTCTCAGTCCCCTTTGCAGTCAGGTGTTGTCATGTGACCATGTTCTCACCAGTGGGATGAGGCAGAGTGATGTGTACCGTTTGGGGCCCTCAACCATAAAGCAGGGTTGTGCCTCCACTGCACTCTCTTTTTCCCTTTCCCACCGGCTGAAACCCCCAGTGAACTGGCCCATCCCTGCAGACTTGGACAATGTGCTAGGAGATGGCAGAGAAACACAGTGGAAAGAACTTGGGTTCCAGAATAACCACATACAGCAGGCCACTCACCTCTGACTGTTATGTGAGAGAGAAATAGACTGTCTTTTACAGGCCACTGGATTATGGCCAGGCCTCTTTGTCATAGCAGCTCGCTTACACTATCTAACACAAGCAGTAGGAGGTGGGTTTCCAGTACTAGCCAGGAAGGACTTCTGCTGATACAAAGCTCTCACCATTGGCACTTCATCGTAGAGGGGTCCCCAGGCCCCAGACGGGGCATACATTCTTTCCACTTCATCATACAGATGCCCAGGAAAGGCCATAGCCTCATCTTCAAGACCTACAAAAGCTGGAGCTGGATTGGAAAGAAGGGATAATGAGGGTGTCCAGTCCAGATGCCAGGGGTATCTTTAGTGGGAGAGACCTCTGAGATGTGGTCACAGCTCACCTCGGGGATAAGACACCTCCTCCAGTGTGGGGAGCACCTGGGGGCTGAAGTCTCTCATGGAGTGGTAATATGGCTCCACTTCTGTTGTGCTAACCTGTCTCACACACAAAAAACAGATAAAATCCTTTCCATCCTCTGACTCCATAGATCCTGGAAAGGACAATGATTAACCTAAAGCTAATGACAGAATTTTAGTCGCTGTCAGTTCCCTGTGAGCAGGGCTGTCCAGACCAGCCACACTCACCACGGAGCTTCGAGTGTCCCGGTCTCCAGTCCACCGGCTCTCTTCGTATTCATTCCTGACTCGGTCCTCCTCCGACCTTCCAGGATGGAGGTATGGGAGCAGTTGGGTGTTGGTCCTCTGCCATCTGTCATCCCCAAGCCTCCTCCCTTGGAGCTTCTTTACAGAAAAATATCCCCACTTACCCTGCCTCTGTCTTCTCTGAGATGCCTGGGGGAAATAGGGAGATAGGGGTAAGAGATCCCCATTTGAGCTCACCTGGTCCTGAGGAGACCTTCAATATGCAGCAACCCCAGAGCTCTCCGTCACCCTTGGTTCTCTATCCTGGTAGGGGAAGAGTCTCTCCTCACCTTCAGCAAGACGCTTCAGTCTCCGCCGCCAGAGGAATCCCCCAACACAGGAGGCATTGGAAAGCAGCAGAAGACCCCCAACAGCAAATAGCACAGGAAGCAGGGGCAACCCCGAGGGTCCTAGGAAAGGAAGATACCCCCAGTGAGCCAAAAACAATTGGCTCTAAGACCAGAGTAGGACTCTCTGAGGAAGCCTATCCCTGACCAAGCAAAGCCCCTCATCCAAGATCAGAAAAGCAATGGGCAGGGGTCTCCTTCCCCTCCCCTTCCTGCCACCCCAGGGCGGGTGGCCGTTTTCTCAAGTCAATCCACTAGCAGCAGGTCCTACCTTTGCCTGAGCTCTGTCTGTGTACTCAGGAGGGAGCTCCTTAACCAGGCATTTAAGAGTTTCTGTGATCTAGCCTCATCTCATATCTCCAGCCTTGCCCACAAACTATAGGCCCTGGTATTGGACCTTGCAGCCACACAAACTAACCACTGGCTGTTTCCAGAATCACTGAAGCAAATTCACACATTTGAGCCTTAGAATAGTCAAATGTCTCTCCTCAAACATCCTTTCTTCTCAAGAAAACTTCTATTCACCCTTAAAATTATGTCCCAAATGACTTCCTTCCACCAACTTCCTTTTCAACCAGTATCAGGCTGACTCCTCTGCTATATCCGAGGACTGACTCCTTCTAATTAAGATGTCTGTGTGGCATCCACTTCCCCATCTTCTGCTAACAGCAAGTATCAGGCTGGCTCCTCTGCTATATCCGAGGACAAGACTGACTCCTTCTAATTAAGATGTCTGTGTGGCATCCACTTCCCCATCTTCTGCTAACAGCACTCGTTTCCCTTTGGGGAACAGCCACTCCCCGGCACTCAGTCTGTATGGCTCAGGCAGGACTCCATGGTGGGCACATGGCTAGCCTGGACAGGAAGAGCACCCATCCCCCTTTCCACAGTGACCGGTTCAGAGACAGGTAGTTGACCCAAGGTGGCTTTTTGCCAGAATATTTAGGACAACTCTTCTGGCTGCTAAGAAGTGGAACAAAAGCTGGAGGTGTAAGAAATATTCTTTGCCCATTTGATGGCAGAAGCTGAGAAGGAAGCCACCAAAGATGGAGGTAAATTTGAGTGGCTTTTTGCCAGAATATTTAGGACAACTCTTCTGGCTGCTAAGAAGTGGAACAAAAGCTGGAGGTGTAAGAAAGATTCTTTGCCCATTTGATGGCAGAAGCTGAGAAGGAAGCCACCAAAGATGGAGGTAAATTTGAGAGAGGATGAGAAACAATTGCTGGTGAAATTTTTCAGCACCTGAATCCAGCCAAACTCAGAATTTTCAATTTCATGAGCGAAGCAATTCTTTTTAGTGCCAACAACAGCTGAATTTCTGTTGTTTTCAACCCTCTTCTCAGGCTCTGAGGGGGATTGTTTGTCAAACGGCCTTAATTCCCTTCCTTGTATCCACATTCTTGAGTAGTCCCCTCCACACTGAGTCTGCATGGAGCCGTGTGACTTGCTTTGGCCAATGAGACAAGAGCAAGTGTATCAAAATCAGACACTTGAAAAATGTTAGTAAATTGGAACTTTTGCTGCTCTTGGGATCTCTGTGACCATCTCCATGTAACCAAGCCAAGGAGAGACATGTGGCCCAGTTATCCTAATTGTCCCAACCAAGAGCCAGATGACTGTCAGACATTTGAAGAGGAGGCATCCTAGACCACCTAGTCCCAGTCAAGCTGCCAGCTAACAGTAGAGATGACTCAAGCCAGAACTGCTCAGCCAGACTCATAGCATCATGAGAAATAGCATGAGAAGTAATGTTTATTGCTATGAGCAATAAAACATGAGAAGTAATGTTTATTGCTATAAGCGCCCATGTTTGGGGTGGTTTGTTATGCAGCAAAAGCTAACTGATATAGGCTCCTCACGGGGCAGGGAATTAGCTAAGTCTTTCAGAATTAAACTATACTGGGAAAAGAGAAAATTTATCACTCCAGGCAACAGGAAGAGCTAAGTATATGGGTGGGAGTCTATAGGGACAGAGCTAAGTCTTAAGGGACTGTGAGCACTACGCACAGGGGGTTCCATTCTCAGGGGCAGGGGGGAGGGATTCAGGGGATTGAAGACTTGCCTGCAGGCTGCTCTGTGGGCAGCTGATAGTCAGGTTCTCCAGAAGGCTGATCCAGGCCTGGGGATGGATGTGAAGATTGTGAATTAACACCAAGGATCTGAGATAAGCCTTAAATATTTCTCAGCCTGTTTCTTAAGCTTTTCAGACTACTGGTATATGGCTTCTTAGGAATATTTCAGAGATCTAGATAGTGTTCAATAAAAATATAGGGAGACTAAAGTCAACAACAAATTACTGTGTAACTTCAGGTAGCTAGCTGAGAGGATGTTGAATGTTCCCAACACAAAGAGGTGACAAATGTTTGAGGTTATGGATATGCTAACTACCCTGATATGATTAGTGCACACTGTATAAAGGTGCACCCAAATATCATTTTAAAAAGGAGAGCTAGAAATTGCTGATAGTAATGGCAATACTATTAATAGTAATTCTCATGCCAATAATAATATTAATTAATTATTGATGAGTGCTTTATGGTGTGCAAGGTCCTTTTAACCTGAATTATCAACTTGTTGGGTTTGCCAAAAAAGATGCTGGGCTCTCCGGATCCCTTAATAGAGGTGTAAGTTCTATAGAAAGGCCGATGAGTATAGTACTTTGGTGTCAGTGCTCAAAAGGAAGACTGGGATTGAGGGGTGGGGAAGAGCAGGGAAGATTGTAGGATGGGAAAGTGTCCTGACTTCCACAGAGAAAAAGGCTGCTCTGTCAGGAAGGTGAAGACAGAAAAGGGGACCTCTAAGGGAGTTTCACGGAGCAAAGAAAACAGGGTGAGCAGGGGACATTTCTTTAAGATTTAGGTAGCACTTATTTTGTACTGGGCCTTGTTCTAAGCACTTAAGATATATTAACTCATGTAATTCTCACAACTGTCTGAGATGGGCTTTACTTTCAGAAACTGAGACACAGAAATCTGTGATATGCCTTATTTTTAGAAACTGAGGCACTTGCCTAAGATCACACAACTAGTAAGTGGCAGGTAGAGGTCTTGAACCCAGGCTTCTCTGTACCAGCTCTGTGGGATTAACCACTACACTACTGTGCCCATCAGAATCACAACATACTCATTAATCATAAGCAAGGAATTTGTCCATTTCATCAAAATTGCTTAATTTATTAGCATAAAGTTATTCGTAATATTCCTTAAGCATTCTCTTAACGTCTGTGAGATCAGTGGTAATGTCGCCTCTTTCATTCCTAATATTGATAACTCGTCTTTTTATGTCCTGATCAGCTTTATAAATTTTATCAGTCTTTTCAAAGAACCAGCTTTCAGTTTTACTTTCTCTATTGTTTTTCTGTTTTGTAGTTCATTAATTTCTGCTCTTACCTTTATTATTTTCTTCCTTCTGTTTACTTTGGGTTCAATTTGTACTTTTTCTAGTTTCTTAAGGTGGAAACTTAGTAAGTCTATTTGAAGCCTTTCTCTTTTTTAGAAAAAATTTAATATAAGCACTTAATAATATAAATTTCCCACTAAACATTACTTTGGCTGCACCTCAAAATTTTATATGTTTTCATTTTCATTCAATTTAAACTATTTTCTAATTTTGCTCGGTCATTAATCACATTCAGACAGCTAGGTTAGTGGAAAAAGCTGGTCTCTGAGTTTTCTTCCTGAGTTTCAATTTCACCTCTACTTTTTCCTAGCTGTGTGACCTTGGAAAATTTGCTTAACTTCTCTGGGCATCAGTTTCTTCATCTGTAAAAGGGGAGTACTAATATTATCCACTTTACTACCACCCTATAAGTCCCCTGAGGAGCTCTCCGACCTGCTCAAGACTGTCCCTTCCTACCTGGTGTAGTGATGGTGAGCTGGGTCCCCTTGTCAGCTAGTCCACTGTCCCCCAGGGCATTGCTGGCCAGCAACCAGATCCTGTATCGTGTAGAAGGCTGTAGCCCAGTAAGTGTGAAGGTGGTGGCCTGGGGTGGTAAGATATCCATGTACAGGAACCCTGGAGTCTCCAGGGCCTCATACCTGCATGACAGGTAGGACAGTCAGTTCAGGAAAGGGACCCAGCCCCTGACTGCTATCTCTTCCTGCCTTGACGGGACCCACCTGATGTGATGACGGGACCCACCTGATGTGAAATTTCTGTGGCAAGCCCCCATCAAAGCCAGGCTTCCACTCCAGCCCCACTGAGTGTGGGGTCATGCTCACGACCTTTAATCCCAATGGGGGGTCAGGGCGGCCTTTGGGAAGAAGGATAGGGGAAGTAGTCAGAGGATACAAAAGGGTTCTAGAAGATTCCTTCCAGGTTTTTCCTAAGAATTATTTTAAATATACAGTTGATTTTCATTATTCACGGTAGTTATGTTCTACGAGGGTGCTGTGAACACTGAATTACCGAATACCAAACCATTGCTTGTAGGAGAAAGACAGGGTTATGTTCCTTTGAACCTCTAGTCACAGCATTTTCATCAACCAACTAATACATGATCTTGTTTTACGTGTGTTTCTGTTCAAAGATGCCTTATATGATACATATTGTTGATTCGTTAACCTTGAACTCGTGGCCAGTAGCGATTATAACTCATGCTTAGAACACAGCTTATTCAATACAAGTATTTTTTTCCATAAGGCACATCACAGCCTTCCTGCACTTAGAAACACTAGACAGCATTTCAACACTATGCTTGGGGCCATTTTAAACAGCAAAATCACTAATGAAAAACACAAAAGTGTAAAAATCATGGCACTAAATAAACCACAGAAAAGAACACATAGTCACAGAATGAGAGCTGAAACAAGGAGGCTGAGTGTCCCCTTGGTCAGTCCCAGCTAGAAACATACACCTCAGGTGACTCAAATTTTTTGCTGCTCTATGCATGTCCTCGAATGACCACAAAAGCACCATAATTAATCATTTGGGGATTACAAATAAATATTAGCAAGTAGGTAAATTTACAAATAATTAGAATCAACTATATACAAGGGTACTTCACAAAGTTTGTCGGAAAATAGAATTAAAAGAATATGAATCTTTCCATGAACTTTTTGAAGACCCCTGGTATATATGTTCCTTGTAGTACATTCTTTGTGCTAATCTCACATCCATTCTCCTCATTTCTTCTGGTTATAACACCCTGAATTTCCTTTGGAGAACCACCCTCCCACATTCTGAGGCCCACATGCTTCTGATGGAAGTGACGCTACTCCTAATAGAATGGACATATGACCAGGTCTGGCCAATTAGAGTGTTGCATTCCCCTGGCCATATGATTGGTTCAGGGATGAGCTGGAAGACAGGTAGAGCCAATGAAATTAAATTCTAGTATTTTCATACCACTGTTAGGAAGAGAAAGAATTATATTTCCTCCGGGAATTTTAACAGATCACTGTGAAGAGCCTTAGAATGAAGCCAACACAGAGAAAAGCAGACCAGCTGGAAGACAGGTAGAGCCAATGAAATTAAATTCTAGTATTTTCATACCACTGTTAGGAAGAGAAAGAATTATATTTCCTCTGGGAATTTTAACAGATCACTGTGAAGAGCCTTAGAATGAAGCCAACACAGAGAAAAGCAGACCTAAGAGATGGAGAGTCCTTGATGACAGCTGAACCTACATCCAGCAACTCCTGAAAATCTAGTTTTCAGTTACTTGAGCCAGTAAGTAACCCCAACCCCTTGCTTTTTTTTTTTTTTTTTCCTCCCTGCATTTGTTGTGAATATCCCTGAAGACCCAGTCTCCATTAGGATTTTCAGGGGCGGGCAAAAACTCCATCCTCACACACTCACACATAAACACTTCTCAGGTTTCAGGAATACAGCCAGCCTGGGACCCACTGGGGACTTGGGAATTGACCCAGGGAGCACCCTCCCCTCAACACCCTCACAGCCCCCTCCCACCATACTGATGCTGACGAGTTGAATGTTGGTGTGGTCCGAGCCTAGGGGGTTGGTGGCTGTGCAAGTGAAGAGGGCATAATCCTGGGCTGCAGACACATTGGCAATGGTCAGGAGACTGCTGTGGACTCCACCCTGGTGATATGTGTGCTCCATGTACCTGGAGAGAAGGTGGGGTGGGGGCTCAGGAGGGGAACTGGGGCTGGGGGTCCAGAGTAGGGGATGGAGTGCTGCCTGGCTGGGCCTGGGCTCACCTGGCATCCTGGAGATCCAGAGGGACCCCGTTTTTGGTCCAAGTGAAGATGATGTTAGGGACACCTCGGGCACGGCAGTGGAGGGTGGCAGAACTGGTGCTGTCTCCAGCTGCAGCCACTTTAGTTAGGGGAGTGGGGTGCTCCACCTGGGGGGCAACTAGGAGAGGAAGGGGAGTCAACATGAGGTATATGGGAAGACATGAGAGCTGTGGGTTTAGTGGCAGGCCTTGAAATCAGGGGTTTGGATGTTACCCACATCTGACAACGAGCCGGACCAGCCCTCGGGCTGCAGGTGCCACTCCATTGTCCACGATGCACTGGTAAGCACCAGCCTGGGTCAGTTTGGCATGGCGAATCTGCAGACGCCCAGTGGACCCTTTTGACAGCTGCTCCATGTCATCCAGGCTCCAGTCCTCCTCCTCTTCCCCCTGGTGGTCCAAGACTCAGGAGTTGGCCCCCCAATCTGGTCCCAGATACATTATCCCCCAAACTGTGCCCATTCTGTAGCTTCATTCTCCCAGCCACAGTTACCTTCCACAAAGCTATCGAAGAAAAAAACCTTCTATTATCCATCCATCCATTTAACCAATTCATCCACTCATCTACCAATCCAGCCAATCACTCACCCATCATTTTTTTCAATCACTCATGCTTGGAACCTTCTATCCACCCATCCATCCATTCATTCATTTAACCGTCCACCTATCCATCCATTCATCCACTTATCCTCCCATCCATTCACCCATTTACCCACTCATTTATCCAACCATTTCTCTTCCTTCTGTGCACCCGTCTGTCTACCTTTCCATCTCTCCACCATTCACTCTATCTATTCACGCACACGTGCACACATCCATAAATACCTGCATCTCTCATCCATTTATGTAGGTACCTATCTATCCATTAACCTATCCACCCATTCATTCATCCATCTACCTTCCAGACATCTTTCCACTGGTAGCATATTCATCCACGCATCTACCCTCTAATCTAATCTACCTATCAACTCGTTTCTTTTTTTTTTTTTTTTACAGATGACCGGGAAGGGGGTTTTAACCCTTGACTTGGT
>NW_007727333.1:261072-263618 GCF_000696425.1 Galeopterus variegatus | reverse complement strand
TTTTTTTTTTTTTTTAAAGATGACCGGTAAGGGGATCTTAACCCTTGACTTGGTGTTGTCAGCACCACGCTCAGCCAGTGAGTGAACCGGCCATCCCTATATGGGATCCGAACCTGTGGCCGGCCCTCAACTAATTTCTTTCATTCATCTAGCCACTCATCCATTTATCCATCCTTTTACTTGTCTGTCTGTCTGTCCATCTGTTCTTTTATGTACTCATTCATCCACCCACCCATTCATTCACCCACCTACTTATGGACCCATCTATCCACCCACTCCCCCACTCACCTGGTTATCTATCCATCTACTCACTCATCCATCCATTCATCTGTCATTCAACAAACAGTTATCAGTTCCTGGAACACGTCCTGACAAGTATGTAGTTATACAGGGTCACGCAGATGTGGCCCCCACGCCGAAGGAGCTCACAGCCAAGAAACCACACCCCCTAGCCCCACCTCCATTCACCAAAGGCTGGGTCCTCACCAGCCTCTCCCACTTGAACATCCCTGGGAGGATGGGATTGGCATCAGCGGTGCAGACGATGTCCACAGAGCCCCCGACATTCACCTCAGTGGGGTCCTGGAGGGTGCGGATGGTGGGAGCATCTGGTGGGAGACAGGGTCTTGTGGACCGCACTTGGGCCCAGACAGGCCATTGGGGAGAGGGCCCCAGGTGGGAGGGGAGTCAGAGGTGTCTAGAAAAGTTATCGGTGTGGATATAGCCTGCCCTTTATGTAGAGCATTTGGAGGAGAGTTCTCAGGGCTAGCGAGGTTGTCCCTGCCCTCTGCTGTGCCTCTGCGAAGATTAGAGTAGGTCGGGCGGGATTCCAGAATTGTGTGGGTGTGGGGCTTGCACAGTGGGTTTGGCTTCCTGACGGGAGCACCTCCCATGTATGAGGGCCCCCTCTCTGGGCAGAGCTTCTAGATTGGGTTTCTGTGCTGGGCAGGGGTTTCACAGTGGGCATGGCTACTTCACAACAGGGGCTTCCAGAGAAAGGGTTCCAGAATGGGTGGACTGGAATCCCTGGGTGGACGGAATTCCTGGGTGGGCGGAGCTTCCACCATGAGGAGGCTCCATAGCGGGCGAGATTGCTTGGGTGGGTGTGGTTTCCATGGCGCGCAGGGCTCCCAGAGCTCCCGGGTATCCTAGAGTGCTGAGGAGGCTCACAGTGCACGTCCAGCCGCACCAGCGCTTCAGCGGTGCCCTCCGAGTTCTGACAGTGCAGCTGATAGAGGCCATCATCGGCGCGGGTCACATTCCACAGATGCAGAGCCCCGCCAGACAGGATGCGATGCCGGGGGCCACCAGCTGGGGAGGGCCAGGGTAAGGCTCCCGCCAAGCCCTCCCGTACCCTGGGACCTGGACCCCTCTCTACGCCCACTTCGCGCACCTGGGCTGAGGCGATAGCCGCGGAAGGTCCAGTTAAAGGCCTCGGGGGCGGGGTTAGCAGACACGGACACAGGCAGCAGTGCCTCGCCCTGTTCCACCGCCGTCACCACGAGCACCTGCTCCCCCAGGAACTCTGGACGGTCTTCGGAGGGCGCGCCGCAGGGGAGTCAAGATTGTTGTTAAGGTCGGGGTCAGGGATAGATTTGAGATCAGGCACAGTTTCAAGGGTTAAAGTCGGGGTCACGACCACGTTTAAGGTTGTGAACAAGGTAACAATTAAGTTCAGAGCTGAACTCAGGGGTAAGGTTCGGGATAGAAGTTAGGATCCAGTTTAGGAAAAGGGCAGAGGCCAGGGTTAGGTTTAAGGATGGAGAGAGGGAAGACGGGGGTCCGGGGTTAGGATAGAGGACAAATGCAAGATGGCGGTCGGACAGGAGTTGGTGTAGGGCCGAGAGTCAGGATAAAGGTCAGGAAAGTTTCTAGGTTCAGGATAGGGGTCAAGGACAGTGACAAGGTGAAGACCCGAGTAGTTTAGGGTCAGGAGGGGATCAGGAGGGGTTCCGGGCCGGCGCACATACATAGCACGTTGAGGCGGTAGAAGGCGCTCACGGTTTCGCGGAGCTCTGCGCTGTGGGCGCGGCAGGTCACACGGTGGCCGTGGTCGCGGGATGACACTCGCAGAAGGACGCTTCTGGCCGCTGCGGAGCCTTTGAACGGGGCGCTTCGGGGGGGTGCGGCCACGCCTTCCAGCCTATGGACCGGACAAGGGATGGTGGGGGCAGGCCAGGGATGGTGCGGAGGTGGGACCAGGGCCAGGGGCCGGAGGGATACCGGACGGGGCCGTCGGTAGGGCGGGGGCGAGACCAGGATGTAAGGGGGCGCGGCCAGAGCCAGGGATAGGGGGCCTCTCGCAATGTCACCTCTGCCCCTCCTTGTCCCACGATAAGTTGACCGGCGGGTTGCTGCTAATGCTGACGCACGTCAAGTTTAAGGCGTCCCCTGGACGCAGCGCCGACGCGTTGGAGAGGATTGTCACGTTCGTTGGGGGAACTTAGAGGACGGGTCGGAGGAGAGAGGTTGAGGCGAGGCAGTGGCGTGGTCTGCTTCCGCCCTGCCTGGACCCCAGGCTCCGCCCGCCCTGCCCCCTTCCCCCC
>NW_007727333.1:230674-260965 GCF_000696425.1 Galeopterus variegatus | reverse complement strand
TCTGGCTCTGTCCCCAGCTCCAGCCAAGCCCCCGACCCGCCCGGGCGGTGCGCGCCCTCACACTGCACTACTAGCTGCTTGGATGCGCTGAGCTGGCCCGCCTTGCACGTGAACTTGGCCAGGTTGTCCGACGGATCTGTGATCAGCACTAGCTCGCGGGAGAAGGTGCTCCCCGACTTCTCCAGGCTTCCCAGCTGCACTCGCCGCGGCTCCTGAGGCTGCCGAGGCTCGGTCACGGTGCGCAAGTCCTGAAGGCCGGGACTGGCTGGGGCACCGCGGTTGGCGCTGCCCTTCTCCACCCAGCCTCGAGACGCCCCCCTTGGGTTGGTCACCACCAACCCAGACAAAGCCTTTGTGTGATAAGCAAAAGGCACCCCCCATCGACCTGCACCCGGCTAGGGTAAAGGAGTGGGAACTGGCACCCACCGTCCGCCGCCTGAGCCTCTCCCGCCTCCGCTGGGCCACCTGTGCACGCAGTTTTGGCGATCTGGTTCCGCCTCCCTTTCCGCGCCTCCAACCCATCGCCCCTCCTCCCTGGCCCCCAGCTGACCCTTAGCTTCACTCTTCAAAGTCCATTCCTGCTACATTTACCAAACGCCATGTGCCAGGAAACTCCCTTGAAATTCCTGAGACTTGCTGGAATTCCTTCATTTTTTTCCTATCCTCAGAACTTTCCCAAAGATTTCCTTTGACCTTTCCCTTAATTCCAGTGTCTTTTCATAGCTTTCTGAACCCTTCTCCTATATTCTTTTATTATCCTACTCTTTTACTAGAATTCTTTGTATTTCCCAAGTTCTTGGCATTTCCTCATACAATTAAAATGAAATTCGATTTGTCATTCTTATAATTCCTAGTCTTTCTCCCAGAATTTCCACTAGTCCCTAACTTCCCAGGATTTTCGTAGAATTCTGTCAGAATTTTCTTTAATTTTAGGGCTGGCCCGTGGCTCACTTGGGAGAGTGCGGTGCTGATAACACCAAGGCCACGGGTTCGGATCCTATATAGGGATGGCCGGTTGGCTCACTTGGGAGAGTGTGGTGCTGACAACACCAAGTCAAGGGTTAAGATCCCCTTACCGGTCATCTTTAAAAAAAACCCAAGAATTTCCTTTAATTTTAATGGAATTTTGTTTTCTTACCTCCAAGTCCGAATAATTTAATTTAATATTAGTGGATTTTTAATGTTCTGTGGAATTACTTGTCTTTCACCAAAATTTCTAGCTTTTGCCTAGAATATCATTGTCTTTTTTCCTGGGATTCTTAGTCTTTCACTGAAATTCTTGATGTTTCACTTGAATTCCAAGATTTTCACCAGAATTCCCTTTACTTTTAATGGAATTAATTGCCTTTTTTGTAGAATTCCCGATCTTAATCCAGAATTCCTTCTTTTATCCTAGAATCCTCACTGTTTTCACAGACTTCCCAGAATTTTCCTAGGACTCCATTTAATTTTCATGGCATTGGGTCATTTTCTTTTTTTTTTTTTTTTTTTTTTTTTTTTTGTGCCTTTTCCTATTCCCTACCAAAACTCAGAATCTCTAGTATTTTACAAGAAATTCAGGTTTTTCCAAGATTTCTCAAGATTCTGAAGGAGAGAAGGGGTCCTTGTCCCTCCCTCACATTCCTGGCCACCCCAAAGGCCTTGCTTGGCACCAACCTTGTACCAGGTAAGGGAGGGGTCTGGGTTGCCCCCGATGGCCAAGCACACCAGCCTCACCCGGGTCCCAGCCCTGAGGCGCTGCCCTTCTGGGGGTCCCTCGATCCACAGCTTCTGGGCAGGATCTAGGGAGAGAGTCCGGAAGAGTGACATTTTCTCTGGGCTGGGACCTAAAGGTAGGGTCTCTGAGGTCTGTGGCCATTCCCAGGCCAGGGTTGGGGCTCACATTTCACATTCAGGGTGAGTGACTTCTTAAAGGTCTCTTTGGCGAAGGCCTCACTGAAAGCCTCACATGTGAGGGTCAAACCATTGTCCTCCCGCCGCACCAAGAATGTCAGATTGGACATGGAGATGTGGCCGCCATGCAGGCCCTGGCAGAAAACGAGCTTCAGACTTCAGAATTGGGGCACTCCCATCCATGGTACCAGAAGCCTAGGTCCACCGCATACACATGACACATTTCCACCCCCTCCTCTGTCAGACCCAGGAGTCGGAGGCCCCAGTCCATGCTCCTCAAGGACCAAGGCTTCCAGACTGCCAGGCACCTCCTCTTCCAGCCCATTCCTCACTCAGACCCTGGGGGTTTGCCCCGCCTCACATCTGTGACTGTTTCTTCCGTGGTCAGCAGCTGCCGCCAGCCCAGCCACCATCGCAGCAGGACCCGCGGTCGACTGGACTTGGTGATACAGGAGAGCGTCATATTCTTGTTCTCAGACTGGGATGCAGATCCCAGGATAGTAATGGCACTGGGGGGAACTGTGGGGACAGATGGACAGAGAGACACTTGGCTGGGCTGGATTCCTCATGGACCAGCTCAGAGAGACAGATGGGGACTGTGGACAGATGATGAGGTCTTTGGCATTGGATAGGCATAATTTGGGGACACAAACATATGGTTCTCTGGGGCATGGACTTCTAGGTGGGCAGCTGGCACCAGCTCACAGGCAACTTGCAGCAGGATGCTGCGTTCCTGGGTCACTGTAGATACGCTGTTGTGGGCCTCACAGCTGAGCCGTGCTCCATGGTCTTCTGGCCGCGCGGTCATCACCAGCACACTGCGGGCCACCGCCTGGGCATGTTCTGTGCCCCACGCTGTGGACATGGGCTGGCCATTCTGGAGACAGGGACAGGCCTGAGCCAACTCAGGGCCAGCTCCTGGCCCCCTCCACCCCCTCAGCCCCCTTGCCTGCCTCTGCCCTCACCTTCAGCCACTGCAGTGTAGCTGGTGGATTTCCCCCTCGGGCAGTACATGGTAGCTCCAAGCTCTGCCCTGCCCGCACGTGTCCCTCATCCAGGCCTGGCCACTCGATGACAGGGGGTCCTGGGGGGACTGGGGAGCAGTAGTCACTCAGTGGGCCTGGAGAGCCCATCTATCTTTCCAGGCCCCATAACCTGCTTCTGAACCCCCATGCTTCTCCTTTGAGTGCCTAAATTTTCCATAATCCCTGTGATCCCCCAGGACCCCCAATTCCTGCTTCCCGTCCTCAGTACCCAGAATTGCTTCAGTTCTCCACTTACACAGAACATTCATGGTGACTGAAGCCTTGATAGGGGTGTCCAAGGCTGGGCTGGACCCCTCACAGACCAGTAATTGCCCATTATCCAAGCTCTGGGGTGTCACCCTGGGATGGGAAGTTGGGGTTCTAGAGTCAGAGTAATCTAAAATTTGGGGAGTCAAGGCAAAGAGGTGGGGATCCCAGGTCCCCACACATGGTCTAAATCTCCATGCTGATTTCTTCTGGGATCTAGAGTTACATGAGAGAGATTTGGGGGGTCAGTAATGAGAACTGGGGCCCAAGAGGCCCACATCTGGCCAAAATCTATGTGCTTGATACCCTGGAACAGGGGTTCCCATGAAGAAGTTTCAAGGGTTAGTGTGAAGAACTGGGACCCAGATGTTCATACCTGACACAAGTTTCCATGCTTGATTCCCCAGGATATGGGATTCTCATAGGAAAATTTGGGGGTCAGAGTGGGGGGAGGGTGTCCCAAGTTCCACACCTGGCTGTGGCCTCTGTGGTGAAGAGTTTCTCCTGGGACCCCTCATTCACATTAGCAGAGATGTCAGATATTGTTCGTCCACCTTGGGGCAACAAGAGGGCTGGAGGGGTGACATCAGAGTGGGGGGAGGGTGTCCCAAGTTCCACACCTGGCTGTGGCCTCTGTGGTGAAGAGTTTCTCCTGGGACCCCTCATTCACGTTAGCAGAGATGTCAGATATTGTTCGTCCACCTTGGGGCAACAAGAGGGCTGGAGGGGTGACAGGTTCCCCCCAAGGTGGATTCCAGAGAGCATGGCCTGGAAGTCCTTGGGATACACATGATGCCCCCTCCCTCCTGGTTCTGGAGGAAAAGGGCCTGGGGCACCAGCCCCGTCCTCCCCACACTCTCAAGACTCCCTGAATTCCAGAGTCCTCGGGGCTAGGTCCTGGGCCTCTCCTTCCCACCTTGCTGGGTTGTAGCATGCACCCCCATCACCTCAGCTTCTCATTTCTGCACTGCCTCCACCTCTCCCTGAGCCCCATATCAGCAGTCGTGCGGTCTCCTGGGTGCCTACCCCTGAGGTCCCTTCCTGTTAACCAGATCCCACACTGGCCTCAGCCTCTCCCTACTGCTTCTGGGTTCCCATCTCAGGAATGACATATTTTCTGGACCCCTAGGAGGTCACTGAGCAGGAACACACCACCTCCCCACTGCAGGGGCTTCACACTGCCCCTACCAATTCACCCACACTCACTCTGGAGGAAGGTGATGTCAGGTGCTGGCTTTGCATCCCCAGACACACAGCTGACCACATACTCCTGCCCAGCTACCCAGGTGACCGTGCTCCCTGCCTCAGGGGTCAGCTGAAGCACCTTGGGGGGAACTGATGAGAAAGGGTTTGGGGTAAACCTCTACCACCAAGAAGCATATGAGGATTTGGACTTTGAGTCTCTTTGCTCATGAAAATGTCCTGTACCCGGGATGTAAGGGGGGAGGGGCTGGGAGATTGGATTCCTGGGTCCTGGGGAAGAAGAGGGCTGGAAGTCCAGACTCATGGGTCCTGGGGGTCTCTCACCCATACCCAGGATGGAGAGGAACACTCTGGGTGACACGAGCTCGGGGCCCATCTCCGAGCGGCCGACCTGGCACTCATACTCTGCATCGTCGCTGAGTTCACAGGCTTCTATATGCAGGTGGAATTCACCTGCAGGTGGGGCCAAGGTCAGAGCCACAGCCTCTGCTGGTGGCTCAGAGTCTCAGGCTCTGATCCCTTACCTCTAGCAGGATCCCCTTCCAGGCGGTACCTCGGGAAGCCTGGGATCCTAGGGTCAGGGCCAAGGAGTAGCCCATCTTTGGCCCATTGCACCACACTGCCAGGGGCACTGACCCCGCACTGCAGCTTGACTGAAGCCCCCTCCACAATCGTCAGGTTTTCAGGCAGGGTCAAGAATCCTCGGGAGGCTGAGGCAGCGATCAGTGACTGAGCCAGGCCTGGGGACACAGGGGAGCAGCAGGAAAAGGGGAGAGAGCAGAGGAATATGGGTGGGGAATGAGTGCCACTTGGCACTGGGTACAAGGCCAGGATCCTACTCACCTGTGGTCAGCAGCCCCATGAGCAGCAGAGGAATCTTATCAGGGGTTCTCAGGGCCATTCCAGGTCCTCTGACTGTGGCTCCCACAATGCCCATTGCCTGCCACCTGTGTCTGCCTGTCTTTCTCTGGGTCCCTCTCCTGAGTCTCTGTCTCCTGCTTTTCTTTTTGTCTCTCTTTTTGGGTCTCTCTCACTCTCTTTCCCTGTTTTCCTCTCTTCCCATGAGTGTCTCTTTATCTCTGTCTCGCTCTCCTTGTCTCTCTCTTCCCCAATCTCTCTGCCTCTGAGTCTCCTTCTCTGTCTCTTTCTCTATCTTTCTCTCCCTGTCTAAGCCTGTTTCTCTCTGAGTCTGTCTCTGAGTCTCCCACTCCAGCCCAGCCCAGCCCACCCCACCCCTGGTCTGTCTTTCTCTCTATCTCTGTTGCCCTGCCTGAGGCTTTCTCTCTTTCTCTTTCCTTCACCACCAATCAGTCTCTGTTCCTCTTTCTTCTCTCCTGCCACCCCACCCCTGCTCTCCTTCTCTCGCCACTCACAACCCCTCAGGGAGGACCCGCTGCTCAGAGTCCAGCAGGACCCATGATCCCAGGAGAGCGATGAGTCCAATGTGGTCAGTGGCAGAGTTGGGTCAGTTCTGTGCTCACACTGCTGCCTCCCCCGGGTGCCCTCCCAAGTCTCCAGCTCCAGCCTCTGCCCAACAGACTCCTCCTGGCCCAGCTGGAGCATGAAATCCCCTGTCAGCACATGCCAGGCACATTCCTCAGTACCTCCCCAGCCCCCCTGACCCCAAGGGCCTGGCTCAGGCTGGGGATATGGGAGAGCAGGTCAGGCCCAGGCAGTCTCCCAGCCTAGCATGGGGAGCAGAGAGCTGGGTCTGCTGTGGGTGGGTAGGTCTCCCCAGCTCTTCCCTGCCCTGATCCATGACCTTGGCAAGTCCCTTCCTTCCCTGAGTAGATATCAGCACCTCAGTGACATCAGAGATCTCTGCTGGGACATGTGCAAGAGTGTGTGTGACAGACTGGGAGAGTGTGGGAAAGAGTGAAGATATCTGTGTGTGTGTGTATGTGTGTGTGTGCGTGCGTGTGTGTGCGTGCACGCATGCATGTGAGCAGGGGAAGGTGAGAGTTGATTGTGACCTGTGAAAGCGTGTGGAAAGTGCATGAGTGTGTAAGAATGTCTGAGGTATAAGTGTGTAAGGGCGTCTTTGGTGTGAGTGTGCAGGGTGCAGGGCAGTCTGAGTGGGCAGGGGTGAAAGGCAGGGTGGAAGCCTGCCAGCCCTCGGGGTGGGTGCAGTGGTGGGCCCAGCGTGGGCATGCTTAGCGAGGGCTGTGTGACGGTCCTGCCATCTCCTCCATCTCTTCTTTCCTTCTCTGGGTGCCTCTCTCCCTCCCTCTACCCATCTTGATTTATCTTTCTCCACCTCTTTGAGATGCTCCTCTCTCTGTGTCTCTCTCCCCCTGTGGTGGTTAAATCTCAGCCAACCTTTAACTATTTCACTATCTTTCCCTCTGCCTCTACGAGTCCCTGTCTTTCTGTCTTTCTGTCCCTGTTCTCAACGCTGTCGCTCCCCCCATTCCCTATTCTGTCTCTCGCACACCAGGAGCTCAGTAAATATTTGTTCTCCGTCAGCCTCTAACTGTGCCTCCTTCCCTTATTTGTTTCTGTATCTGAGTCCTCCTGACTGCCACATCCCTGAATTTCATAACCGTATGCTGGCTGGCCTGCTCCCCCGACCCCAGAGTGCACATACACGCTCGCATGGGATAAGCTTCTTCTGCCTGCTTATCCCCTGCAGGAATTGGAACTGCTCGTTTTCTCCCCCCTCCCCACGACCCCCCCATCTGGTCCTCCTCCAGGAACAAGATGAAGCATCTGGCCTGAGCCCCCGCAGCTCCATCCTTGATGCTCCCTGCAGTCTTTCTTCTTCCCTCTCATTAGTGACTCCTTGTCCTCCCATATTCCCTCTCCCACTGTCCCCCACTCCTCCTGGGAGATGGGCTGGATGCAGAGCTGGGGCGAGGGGGTGGTCTGTCAGAGGGGCTCTCACCAGATGGTGTCCCTGGGGGCCTGGGTGTAGAGCTGTCAATTGCTGGGACCTTTAATTAGCACAAACTTTCCACCCTCCACCGTTGGCTGTTTTCCTTCTCTGCATGCTCCTGGGACTTCAGGCTCTCCATCTTTCCATGTCTGTGGCCCCAGAGAGCCAGGAAGGGGAAGTGATGGCAGGGGTCTGGAAAAACAGCCTCACTACCTGACTTCCTCCCCAAAACTCAGGAGCCCTGGCTCAAGCCCATCCTATTACAAAATCCAAGCACTGGATCCTCAACACAGAAGCCAGGAGTTCAGGCTCCCAGACTAGGAGTCTGGATCCCTCGGACCCTCCCGTCTCAGACCTAAGAGTTTAGGCCCTCAGACCCTTCTCTCCAAGGACCCAGGAGTTCAGGCCTCCAATCTCTTCCACCCCTACCCTCCACCCCCCAACACACACAGAGGACTCAGGACAGATGTTCACTGATTTTCAAATCCTCTGGGTCTGTGTGGGGGTGGAAGGGAGATTGATGGCTAAATCCACTAACTCTAAGACTTAAGACCAGATATTCTGACCCGCTGTCACCCTCTCCCAACTGCACCATGCTGCAGGCAGGGACATGAGAGTTGAGTCTCCAACCCCTCAAGGAACTCACAGTTCAAACCCTCAGCTTCTCAGCCAGCAGAGGTCTGAACCACCAGTCCCTTATAATCCTGGAAGTCCAACCCCTGCCATTCAGGGACGCCAGAGTCAGAGCCCAGGAACAACTAAGTGCCTGAATGTCGACCCCCACTCTCCACAAGCCAGGGATGTCAGACCCCGGGCCCAGCCCCCGAGCCCCCTTCAGTCGGTTCAGCGTCCCGCCCACCTGCTAGGCCAGCTGTGCAGCGTGGGAACGCCCCAGCTGGACTGCTTGTAGCCGTCAGGACAAGCTGTGCGGTTCCCAGCCTCCCTGCCTGCCAGCCGGAGCCCGGGCACCGCCGCCTCCCAGCCGTCGCCCGGCAACCGCGGCCGGCCGAGGGGCCCGGCCTGCAGAGTGTAGGGAGGGGCTGGGCCCGGACTGCGGGGTCCTGGGAAAGGAGGGCCTGGGGGCCTGGATTCCTGGGTCTTGGGACGTGCTATGGTTTGCAGCGGTAACGAGGCAGCAGAGGGAGATTTTGAGGAGGAGTTTTGAGGTGAGGGAGATGAACTCCACTCTTCTCAGGGGTTCCAGATGTCCCCAGCCACCTGAGTGCCCTCTTCCCGACCCGCAGGCCCAAGGGAGTCCCGAACCCCGCCTCCCCAGGGCGCGGACACTGGCGAGCCCCTAGGGGCTCCCATTTATAGCTGCGTTTCCACTCAGCGCAGTCTTTATAGCTGCGTTTCCACTCAGCGCAGTCCCTCCAGGACCTGGGCTGAGCAAGTTTCTTCCACTCCCTCCCTTCCCTCCTCCTCACCCCCATGCCTCCCCCAACCCCGGCAGGGCGCAGGTGTCCAGCCCAGCCGGGACCCCCTCCTTGGACCCAGGTGTTCGGGCTCCCAGACCCGAATAGGGCCGGGGCGCCCGCCCACCGGGAGGACCCCGCCCTGAGCGCCCCCATTCAACCGCGTCTCGGCCGCGGAACTTTCTCAATGGGAAGAGGGCGGGTCTCCAGGGGGCGGGCCGGGGCGGGGCGAGCAGGATCCGGCCCTCCCGGGGTCCCGCGGAGACCGAGGGCGCGGAACTAGCAGGCGTTTCAGAGCGTCGGAGGCTGCGGAGGAGCAGACTTGGGGGGCTCTCCAGGCCCGAGACGGGGGGCCTCTGGCCAGGGGAGAAGAGTCGAGCACGAAGGGGGCCCCAGACCAGGGTGAAGGGAAGTGTGGTTCCGAGGAAGAAGTTGGCAGGGAAGCCAGTGCTACGAAGGGGAAGACTCGTGGACCTTGGGGTACACACACTCGGGATGCTGGTCCCCGCCCTCCTCGGCCTCGTCTTCTGCTTCAGAGGGCGTGCAGGTACCACCAGGGGGGCGCGGGGGGACATGCGGGAGGACCGTTTGCCGGCTGCCGCTTTACTAGGGAAAGGAGGCTGGGGACTTGACTCCCGGGTCCTGAAAAAGGTAGCTCTGGAAAGTGCTAAGCTCAGCTCTGCTGCCCCCCTCTCTCCTAGGCGCGTCGCCCCATTTCCTGCAACAGCCAGAGAATCTGGTGGTGCTGCTGGGGGAAGAAGCCCGGCTGCCCTGTGCTCTGGGCGCATACTGGGGGCTGGTCCAGTGGACTAAAGATGGGCTGGCTCTAGGGGGTGAAAGGGATCTACCAGGTAAGGCTGTTCTCTCTGCTCATGGAAGGGCTGGCTCTAGGGTAGGCTGCTGGGCTTGGGCTGTGCCTGAAGTTTCTATTCTGACATTTTCAAGTTTGGGAAATTGATAGGCTCAGGGAAACATGTGGAAATCCTGAGTTTTGAGCTGCTTCTTTGGGGGTGATCCATAGAGTTTGTGGATTATTACTTTTATTGTAATACAGTATGTGAATGCAGAAAAGGGCAGTAAACATAAGTGGTAGATTTGCCAAATAATTATAGACACACATACAACCAATAGCCAGGTTAATTGCCAGCTCCCCAGAATCCCTCCTTATTCCCTTCCCCTGTCATAGCCCTCTTCCCCCTCACTCCAGAATCAATATCTAATCTGACTTTTATGGCAATCATTCTCTTGCCTTCCTTTCTGACTTTATCACCCCCAAGTTTGCAACGACTCTGGTTGGGAGGGGGTTAGAGTCTTTCTGGGCCCAGCACATACTTTTTCATAGTGTTTTACTATCGACTGTGTGGGCCAGTTTTCTGGTGTGGGATGTCTGGAGATGGAGGCATGAAGCCAGGAACTCAGAACCATGGTGAGACCACATCTTCCCTGATTCCAGGGTGGTCCCGGTACTGGATATCAGGAAATGCAGCCAGCGGCCAGCACAACCTCCACATTAGGCCTGTGGAGCTTGAAGATGAAGCATCATATGAATGTCAGGCTACACAAGCAGGCCTTCGCTCACGACCAGCCCAATTGCATGTGCTGGGTGAGGATCCACCCCACTTCTCCCCCTCAGAACCCAGAAGGGCAGCCAGTACTAGCTGGGAGTATTAGAGTCCAGGGAGCCCAGGGAAGTGGTCAATTGGAGCTGAGAAGATCAGGGTCTCGGCCCAGATTCACCTTTGACCCCAGATCCACCCTGCAGTGCCCCCAGAGGCCCCCCAGGTGCTGGGAGGCCCCTCTGTGTCTCTGGTTGCTGGAATTCCTGCAAACCTGACCTGTCGAAGCCATGGAGATGCCCGCCCGACCCCTGAGCTGCTGTGGTTACGAGATGGGGTCCGACTGGATGGGACCACCTTCCACCAGGTCAGGTCCGAATCCCTGTACCAGCCCTTGCCCATTCTGGGAAATTTGGGGTCCATTCTGACCAGAGGCTCATCTAGAGGAGAAGAGGTCATGGGAGGGCAGAGGCTCAAGGGACCCTTGGACTGTGATTCAGGGTAAAGACTCTAGGGCCAGACTATCTGGGTTAAAATTGTGGTTCAGCCACCTGCTAGTTGATAGATCTTGAGTAAGTTATTTAACCTCTCTGTCTCTCAGTTTCCTTATCTGCACAGTGGGGATAATAGTAGCATGACCTCACAGGGTAATTGTGAGTGTTGAACAAAGTAATACCTATAATTCCCCAAAGAGTGCTTGACACATAGTAAGCACTATACTTGTATAAGGTGTAAATGAAATCATTATTATTATCCATACCTCCAGACTCTGCTGAAGGAAGGAAACACTGGGTCAATGGAGAGCACTTTATCCCTGACCCCTTCAAGCAATGATGATGGAGCCACCTTGGTCTGCCGAGCACGGAGTCAGGCTCTGCCGACAGGGAGAGACACAGCCATCACACTGAGCCTGCAGTGTAAGTACAACTGGCCCTTGGATAGAGGGGGCTTGGGCCTGGACTCCTGGGTCTAAGAAAGGAGGGAACTGTCAACCTGGGTTACCTGGGAAGAGAGGGAGCTGGGACCTGGACTCCTATATCTGAGAGAAGAGGAGAGGACAGAAGGATGGCACATTGGGGCATCCAGGAGAATTGGGAACTGAAGTCCAGACTCCTGACTCAGGAGGAAGAGACTAGGGACCCAGACTCCTGGGGTGGAGGGACCAGGAACTAGAATCCTAGGCCAGCAGCGGATGTGTTCCAGGTCCTTACCCACGCTGACAGTTGTCCCCCACCCACAGACCCCCCAGAGGTGACTCTGTCTGCTGAACCACAGACTGTGCAAGAAGGAGAGAAGGTCACTTTCCTGTGCCAGGCCACAGCCCAGCCTCCTGTCACTGGCTACAGGTGAGGACGAAGACCACCTCTCCCCAGCCAAGAGCACAGATCTGGGGGAGATCTGGGACCTGGACAGGGGGCCTGGTGGGGAGGCGGGGACAACACTAACAGCGCCACCACCTCCGCAGGTGGGCGAAGGGGGGCTCCCCGGTGCTCGGGGCCCGCGGGCCAAGGTTAGAGGTCGTGGCGGACGCCTCGTTCCTGACTGAGCCCGTGTCCTGTGAGGTCAGCAACGCCGTGGGTAGCGCCAACCGCAGCACCGCACTGGACGTACTATGTGAGCCGAGAGGGGCTGTGCGTGTGGCCAAAGTGGGGAGTGGCTGCGACAGACTGGGGGAGGGGTCGGGAATAGCATGTAGGCGGGCTTTGGCTGTGCTAGGTCAGTGCCAAAGTGGGGCAGGGGCGGGGCCGAGGTGCGTGGGCGCGGATAATTAGTAGGCGGAGTATTGTGGGCTGGGGACCATACTTGGGGCATTGAGGGTGCGGTGTTTCTGAGGGGCTGATCCCCGGTCAGCGGCATCATTCCGCCCCGGCCATGTGACCCCTCCTTCTCCTCCTCCAGTCGGGCCGACTCTGCAGGCAAAGCCAGAGCCCAGGTCCGTGGACGTGGGGGAAGACGCCTCCTTCAGCTGTGCCTGGCGCGGGAACCCGCTCCCACGGGTAACCTGGACCCGCCGCGGTGGCGTGCAGGTGAAGCTCGATCTGTGGTGGTGGCAGGCGGTGGGCCTGTCTTCCTCGCAAAGTCCCACCCCTGATGCCCCTTCCCTGTCCCAGGTGCTGGGCTCCGGGCCCACGCTTCGTCTTCCGTCGGTGGGGCCCGAGGACACAGGCGACTATGTGTGCAGGGCCGAGCCGGGACTGTCGGGCTTGGGGGGCGGCGCCGCGGAGGCTAGGTTGACAGTGAACGGTGAGAAAGTGGGGTTTCCTAGAAGACCTGGTGGGTCCTGGGACAGGAAGTGGACGGGGCGGGGGGAGGTCTAACTGGAGTAAACGTGGCCTTGAAAGAAACTTTATAGGGGGCGGGGCCTGCTGGCTGGAGCCCCACCTTCCGAGGGCGGGGCTTTGAGGGGATCTGAGCTTGTTGAGGGGCGTGGCCTGGCCGGTTCAGGTTAGCGGAGAGTGACCCGGCCTGGCTCCACTTTATGGAGAACGGTCACTGGGGAGGGCGAAACCTCTCCTCTGAGTGATCCACCGTCTTCATCCCAGCTCCCCCGGTAGTGACCGCCCTGCACTCTGCGCCTGCCTTCCTGAGGGGTCCCGCCCGCCTCCAGTGTCTAGTTTTCGCCTCCCCCGCGCCAGAAGCCGTGGTAAGGAAATGTCGCGCCTACCATGACCAATCCAGTCGTGATCCCTGGCCTCCCACCCGGACCCTCGAAACAGCTGTGGCCATCTATGGCTTTCCCGACGTCCCACCCGCTTCATCCCTCCCTCCCCAGTCTGCTCAGTGACCTCCCTCGTTTGTGCCTCAGGTCTGGTCTTGGGATGAGGGCTTCCTGGAGGCCGGGGCGCAGGGCCGGTTCCTGGTGGAGACATTCCCAGCACCGGAAGGCCACGGGGGACAGGGTCCAGGCCTGATCTCTGTGCTACATATTTCGGGGACCCAGGAGTCGGACTTTAGCAGGAGCTTCAACTGCAGTGCCCGGAACCGGCTGGGCGAGGGAGGCACCCGGGTCAGCCTGGGCCGGAGAGGTGAGATCCCGGCCTGAAGAACCCAAATCTGGGGACTCCAAACCCAACAAACGCAGGGATCCCCAAACCAAGTGTTGCTAAACCTCGGGTCCTCAAATGCAGAGACCCCCAAACCTCGGGAGCTTCAAAATTATGGGTTCCTTGAATCCCAAGACCCCAAAACAACAAATTGCTTCAAATACAAAATCTTAAACTGAGAGATCCCTCATACTCAGGGGCCCCAAAGAAGGGAACCTCCAAATATAGAGAATTGCAAAATAAAAGACCCCCTAAATTCTAAGACTCCCTAAAGCCAGAGAGTTTAAATTTGCCTACTCTCAAACTTGGGAAACCCAAAACTCATGTGCCCTTAGACCCCAAACTAGGGGACTACAAACCTTGGGAATCTCCAAACTTCGTGATGTTTTAAAGCCAGGGAACCCAAACCCAAGCCCTGAGCCCCCGTTCCCCACTTCCTCCTCAGTCTTCTGCTTAGCCATCTCAGGACGCCCCCTCTACTCCCTGCAGACGTGCTGCCCACTGTGCGGATTGTGGCCGGAGTAGCCGCCGCGGCCACGACTCTCCTTATGGTCATCACTGGAGTGGCCCTCTGCTGCTGGCGCCACGGCAGAGGTCAGTGTCTGAACCGCGTCCCAGCCCCCAAAGTCCTACTCCCCCCACACACCCTGCCCTCTGACTCAGTCCTGTCTCTCTAGCCCTGCTCAGAGCTTGGTTCACCTTCAGGCTCTGGTTCCCTCCTCTAGTCCTAACTCGGCCCCCTCGGGGTCACACTCCCCGCCCTCCCATGCCAGGGTTCTCATTGGTTCCCAGGCTCCTCCACCGGCCCCACCCAGCCCTCTCTCTTCCTGCTATTGGTCTCTACGAACCATGACCCCGCCCCATCACTTACCTCCGCCTCTCACTGTCCCGGATCTCAGCCTCTTTCTCCAAGAAAAAGAACCTGGTGCGAATCCCAGGCAGCAGCGACGGCTCCAGTTCGCGGGGTCCCGAGGAGGAGACCGGGAGCGGTGAGGACCGGGTAGGATGCCAGGGTCCCCAGACCCAACTGTTCCTCCAGACCCAAATAATAATCCAGTTCCCACCGGCCCCCAAACTCAAATAGGACCCCAGTCCTAACAGTGACCCCAGACCCAAATGTCCCCGAAGTCCAAATATGCCCCTGACCCAATTATTCCCTATACCCAGTATGTCCCCACGACCCTCTCATTGTCCTAAGTCTAGATCCCAGCTCCCAGGAGCACTTGGCCCCTCCTGCCTGGCCTCCACTCACTGGCGGGCTTAAGGTCCTTGGGGTCTAGCACGGGGGCAGGAGGGTCCTCTGACCACTCCCTCTCACTGAGTTCCCTACCCCAGGGCCCCTTTGTGCACACCCACAGTGACCTGGTTCTGGATGAAGAAAGGGCTTTGGAGACCAAGGTGAGTGTTAGAAGGGGAGGGGCTCCCTTCACTGTATCTCCAACTCTGTCCCCTCCTCTTTCATCTGTTGCCTCCAGAGCTGGGACCTAGCCCCGCCCACACCCCCTCCTTCCACCTCCTGGGCCATCTCCCCCAACAGCTCCGCAGCCTCCATTTGCACAGCCTCGGTTTGCTGATCATACCCACAGATCTGTCCCAGCCTTGGCCTCCATCTTGGCCCCCAGACCAGGGTTCTCTCTGCCTGTGCTTTCCCCACCACAGTCGTGTTTCAGGCCTCCTGAATGCCTCTCCCTGATTGCCCCTGCACAGGCCCCTTCCACTCATCAGGTCCCACAGTGGCCTTGCATCTCCCCAGACTTGTCCCTCCTTTGGGATCCCATCCCAGAACAGCCCCATTGACTCCAGCCCCAGCCCCCAACCCAGGGCCTTTTCTCTCTGCACCCAGCATGTGCTATTCTCTTGGCCTGAAACACTCTCATCTTCCTTGCCATATCTGCCTAATTCCCTCCTTTATTCCTCCAGCCTCAGCTCAGACATTTCTTGTTTTGGGAAGCCCACGCTCCCCTCATCACAGCCTGATCATTCTGCCTGTATTGTACCCATCACAGCCATGACTACTGTGACCTGGGCTTCCCCAGCACAGCCTGATCACTATGCCAAAGGTGCCCCCATCACAGCCCCAG
Source organism: Galeopterus variegatus (assembly GCF_000696425.1). Lineage (NCBI taxonomy): Eukaryota > Metazoa > Chordata > Mammalia > Dermoptera > Cynocephalidae > Galeopterus > Galeopterus variegatus. The sequence goes on along the minus strand of NW_007727333.1, from coordinate 245,606 downwards.
TCACTGCCTGTGCTTTCTCCAGTCACAGCAGTGACCCCTCCGGGCTCTGTCTGATGACTTGTCATTTTCCTGTGGCCTGGGCAGGATCCAGATCTATCCTAGTGACATGTCTCTAGCAGCGGCACAGGGAATGACACAGAATCAAAACCTAGGGGCTGTTGGACAGATGAATGAATCTGTCTCATTCCCTCTTCATTTTCTTCCACACTGCCACCCTCAGCAGGCCTGTATTCCTCTTGTCACTGTTTTTATGTCTCACTTTGTCTATTTGTCAGTGTATGTGTCTGTCTCTGTGCTCTGGGTTTCTACCTGCTCCTGCCTCTGTTTTTCTCTCTGTAGCTTTGGCTCTATTTCAGTGTGTCTTCATTAGTGACCCTCACCCCCTCCCCCCCCACCCGTATCCTCACATACCTTACCAAGTCCCATTTGTCCCTTCAGGACCCAACCAACGGTTACTACAAGGTCCGGGGGGTCAGTGTGAGCCTGAGCCTTGGTGAAGCTCCTGGAGGAGGCCTCTTCCTGCCACCCCCCTCCCCCCTTGGACCCCCAGCGACCCCTTCCTTCTATGACTTCAACCCGCACCCGGGCATGGTCCCTCCCTGCAGACTGTATAGAGCCCGTGCGGGTTATCTCACCACACCACATCCTCGAGCTTTCACCAGCTACATCGAACCCACATCCTTTGGACCCCCAGATCTGGTGCCGGGGACTCCTCCCTTCTCATATGCTGCCTTCCCCACACCTGGCCACCCACGTCTCCAGACTCATGTGTGATATCTCTCCATCTGAAGAGTCCTGGGATCTTCAACTTGCCATAACGGATTGTCCTGATTTCTGAGCAACCACAACAAGTTGGCGACCTTAGTCCTCCAAAATTGAACATTGGGGAATGGAAAGATCGTTATAATTGTCAGAATCATTGCTGTACCCTCAGCTCAGCCAAAGGGGATACCCCAACTGGGAGCAGGGTGACCTCTGTGTCCACCTATTTCCCTCTGTAAAAGAGATTCTAGATGGCAGATAGGCCCTTTGCAGAGGGATGGGGACAGAGAGCAATGGGAGTTAGGGGAAGAGATGGTAGTTATTTCTAGCCACTGAAAGAAGATATTTCAAGATGACCCCCTGCATTGAGAAGAAAGGTAGTATAGAACAGATCAAGGTGAAGGGCAGACCAGGCCCCACCTTGTCCTGGCTCTCCCTGAGGGGCACTTTGCTTGGCCAATGGAAGTGCAGCTAAGGTAGCTGTTCACTCCCTGGGAACCCAAGGTGGCCACCATCTTGATTCTTTCCACCTTACTTAAAGACTCGGAAAGAATTGGACTCGAGGAGTGGGGACAGGGTGAGAACTATCACTGTGGGAATGAAGGGGAACCTGGGGATCAAAATATTTATGTTTAATAAAAAAAAGTCAAAGAGGCAAATGTGTCTTAGGGATTCTCTTGGCATTATTACCCTCCATCAAGGAAGGGGTCCATTAAATCTGTCCCAAGGTCCTTTACCTATGAGGTGGCTGTAGGAGCAAAACCATGAGTCACCTCTCAGCCTCTTCTTACCTTTTTAGCACTCCAGGCTCTTTTTAAATGCACCTGCACACACATCCACACACTGAGAGAAGCACACACAGTGCTGCAAACAGAAACAGACATAAACACACACATGGGCATGTACCCACAGACAGACACACACATAGATGTCCACACAGATGCACACATGTGACAGGGCTGCCTCAGTCGGCCTGGGGAAGACAGAATTCTTCACTCTCATTTGCGGAGACAAAGCGGTAAGCCCTGAAAGGGAGGTAGGGAGGGGGAGACTAGAGGTAGGAAAATGGAAATCTCCTAGTCCTTAGAACAACATGGGGGTCCAGATCCTTGTCCTGGGGTGCTGGGTCCTTGATGGGTATGTTGCTGGGTGCCTGACTTAGGTCATCCTAAAGAAGGGGCCTGGGGGCTTTGTTTCACGGATCTTTGAGCTAGGAGTTAAAGGTCAAGACACCTGGGACCCTTGGGAATCAATGCAGGAACACTGAACTCCTGGGTCTGAGGGAGAGAGGTCTGGGAGCTTGGTCTCTGTCCTGAGGAAAAAGGGTCCTGGGGCCAGGCCTCTGGGATCTGAAAGAAGAGAGTACTGGGTCTCAACTGCTGTGTTCTTGACTGGGGAAATTTTGGAGGCCTGTGTTCCTGAGATCTCGAGAGGAATTTACGGGCGGAGGGAGAGGGTCTCCAATGCTGGCATCCTGGAGAAGGACAAAGCTGATTGTGGGTGTCTGGGTCTGAGAGAGGAGAGGCTGGAGGTGCGAGTCCGGAGGAATGACTCAAAACCCACAAAGGAGGAGCCTGTGACCCAGACTCCTGGCTGGGCCCTTGCATGGGTGGGACGCCTTGAATCTCAGGGGGCGGGGACCTGGCGCTGGCTCCCACCCGGGTTCCGGAGCTGCTCCACTCTGCGCAGAGCTGCCGCGCTATTGTCCTGGCCAGGAAGGCGGGGCCGGCGCGAGGCGGGGCTGGCGGCGCCGGCGCGGCCCGGGGGTGGCGGGAGGAGGAGGCAGCGGCGGTGGCGCTGGGAGCTCCTGTCACCGCTGGGGCCGGGCCGGGCCAGGCGGGAGTGCAGGGGACGTAAGGGTGCGAAGGCCGTGACATGGGGCCCGCCAGCCCCGCTGCTCGCGGTCTGGGCCGCCGCCGGGGCCTGCCGCCGCTGCCGTTGTTGCTGCCACTATTGCTGCTGCTTCTGCGCGCGCAGCTCGCCATCGGGAACCTGGCCGGTGGAAGCCCCGGCGCGGCCGAGGTGAGGCCGAGCCGGGCCCTGGGGGATGGGGGAAGGGGAGGGACTGGGGCCTCTGGACCCCGACGCGAATCCGTCCAGGGTAGAGCGCAGTCTTTCCAGCCATGTGGCCAGCCCCCAGCCTTCCCTAACATCCCTAGGCATTCATGAACCCTGGATGCCAGGCCCCCCATCATCTGACGTCCCAGCCCCCTTTTAACCCCAGCAGGAACTGGCTTTCCCAGAGCCCTTGGTCCCAGAAGTCCAGCCCCCCTCTTCAGACCCTCTCACCCTATGTGACTCGGCCCCAGCCCCTTCCCACCTGAACAGAGGATCCGCCAGGCAGCAAGGTACTTGGATCCAAGAATCTAGGACCCTTGCATCCCTCTGGACCCATATAAAGCCGCCAGCAGGCTCCCAGGACCCAGGAGGCCAGGCTTCCAGCCATCACCACCCCCTAACTAGGATGTAGCTCTCCAGTCCTCAAGGACCTGGTGGTCAGGCCTGCAGGGCCCTGAAGCCAGGCCTCGTCGTTTGTGCACCCTGCAATGGGAGCCTGAACTAGGGACGGAGGGAGGAGGGGCCAGAACGCCTGGGTTCTGGCCTCCTCCCCCGCGATTCAGGTTTAACCCCTTCGGACTTCAGCGCTACTGCACTGGGGTGGGGGAGGAGTCTGTCTCCGCGGCAACAAGACCGAGAGAATCCCGGGGGACCCGGGTCGCCATAGCAACTGGAGAGCTGGGGTGCCCCCGCCCTACGAGAGCTGTTTCCCGGGGAACGGTGCCTCCACGGAGGCGGGTGCGCCGTGCTTGGCGGAGGGGGCTAGTGCTGGGGTTCTGAATATCCGGGTCCAGGGAGCAAAGAACTGGGAACCCAGATGCCAGTGTACCCCAGGCCCTTACTGTCCCCTCCGCCTCCATCCCCAGGCCCCGGGGTCAGCCCAGGTTGCCGGACTATGCGGGCGCCTAACCCTTCACCGAGACCTGCGAACCGGCCGCTGGGAACCAGACCCACAGCGCTCACGGCGCTGTCTCCGGGACCCGCAGCGCGTGCTGGAGTACTGCAGACAGGTGGGCGGGACCTACTAGGAGGGGCGTGGTCAGTGGGAAACCGGGTCCAAGATGGGGCGGGGGTCCCCCATATGAAGCTAGACTTGCAAGAGGCGTGGTGCAGGGAGATGCGGGAGGTAAGAACGCCTGGGAAGCTAGGGGGCGTGGCCAACGAAGAGGCGAAGCTAGGTTAGGGCAGGACCCGTTTTGAGAAACCAAGTCAGAAAAGGGTGAGAGGCGCAAAGATGCCTGCTTAGGAAGGTAGCCAATGAAGAGGCGGGGTTTAGCAATCTGTGGTGGGCCTAGTAAAGAGTAGGAGTACAGGTGGGAGTGGCCAAAAGAGAGGCGGGGCTAAGACAAAAAGAGACCTTACGGACAAGCAAGATGGGGAAAGGGGTGTAGCGCAGTGAGAGTGGATAGCTAGGAGGCGTGGCTACGAAAGGCAGGTCTAACACAAAGAGGAGGGGTACTGATTGACAGGCCAGAGAAAGAGACGGGACTTAAAGCAGGGTGAGACCTATGGGGAAGATGAACCTGATTGCGGGGAGAGGTAACCATAGAGGTGGGCTTAGAGACATTGAGCTTATGGGCAGGTGGAGGGACTTCATAAAGAAACTGGACAGGAAAAGAGGTAGGGCCTAAGGACAGCAGAACTTTTAAGGGAGAGCCACGAAGGGGTGTGGCCAATCGGCAGGAGGGGCTTAGATATCTAAGGCTGGTTCCATCGAGAAGCAGGGCTTAGGGAGGAGATGTCCTTATGAATACTAGAGCCTTGAAAAAGGACATGGCCAGTGGAGAGGGGTGGCTGGCAGGTGTGCGGCAGTGGGTTGATCACCCCCACCCGGTGTCCCCAGATGTATCCAGAGCTGCAGATTGCACGAGTGGAGCAGGCCGCACAGGCCATCCCCATGGAACGCTGGTGCGGAGGTGCCCGGGGTGGTCGCTGTGCCCATCCTCATCACCAGGTTGTGCCCTTCCGCTGCCTGCGTGAGTCACAGGCTGGGGGAGGGAAACTAAAGGGTGAGGTTCTGAGCCCCTGTCTTGGGCCCACATTAGGGTGCTGGGTGCCTGCGTCTTGAGTGGGGCCGAAAAGCCTCTGAGGAGAAAATCTGGATTCTGAGGAGGTTGGGGCTGGAGGCTGTGGAAGGTTTCACCCTGGTGTCCCCGTTCCCCAGCGGGTGAATTTGTGAGCGAGGCCCTGCTTGTGCCCGAAGGCTGCCGGTTCTTGCACCAGGAGCGCATGGACCAGTGCGAGAGTTCAACCCGGAGGCATCAGGAGGCACAGGAGGTCAGGACGCTGGCCCACTCATTCACACCCCGCAGAACCCAGGAGTCTGGGCCTCCAGCCCCCTCACAGAGATCTAGGAATACCATCCCCCAAGCCCTTCCTCTAGAGCCAGGAATCCAGACTCCCAGTCTCATCAGCTCTCAAGATCCAGGCATTCAGGCTCCCAATCTATTCCTCCTTCTCCACAATCCTTGCATCTGGGCCCACTCTTCCCACAGGCCTGCAGCTCCCAGGGCCTCATCCTGCATGGCTCGGGCATGCTTTTGCCCTGTGGTGCAGATCGGTTCCGAGGTGTGGAGTATGTGTGCTGCCCCCCTCCAGTGACCCCCGACCCATCTGGGACAGCAGTTGGGTGAGTGGGAGGGGACCCTTCATGCCCATCCCAAGGCTCCTGAGGCAGGGATGGAAACCTGGGTCCTTACTGTTTGGTACTTCTCCTGCTCCCTCAGTGACCCCTCTACCCGGTCTTGGCCCCTGGGGGGCAGAGTAGAAGGGAGTGAGGATGAGGAAGAGGAGGAATCCTACCTACAGCCAGTAGACGATTACTTCGTGGAGCCTCCACAGGCTGAAGAGGAAGAGGAGGAGGAAAAGGTCCCACCCTTAAGCTCCCATACGCCTGCAGTGGTCAGCAAAGGTGAGGCAGCCTCTGAACCCCAGTCCTCTCCACCATGGGGAGGGGGAGTCTTGATGTAGGGACATCTTTGAGAAGGACCTGTAGTGGAGAGGCCCAACTGGGGAGAATGGAAGAGATGGGAGTAGCTTTGGTTAAAATAAAGGTGGAAGGGCAAGCCTATGAACAATGCAAAGGGACAGGGTTGTGTGGGCCCTTGGAATGAAAGGGGCCATTTGGTAGGTCCTGAGAGTTATTTTCGTAAAGCTTGGAAAATGGTGTAATGGATTCCTAAGCTTTGTGAGAACAGGACTGGTTCAGAACTACATCTTCCAAGATGCCAGGCAACAGCTACAGCGAAACTGGATGTGTGGTGGTCTCCAGTGCTCTCTAGGAAATGTAGTTCTCCAGGTAGGAAAGGCTACCTGGAGGTGGGCTGCAGGCCGACCACCTGATCCCTGTTCTTGCAGTCACTCCCACCCCGCGGCCCACGGACGGTGTGGATGTTTACTTCGGCATGCCTGGGGAAATGAGCGAGCACGAGGGGTTCCTGAGGGCCAAAATGGACTTGGAGGAGCGTAGGATGCGCCAGATTAATGAGGTGATGATACTAAGGACCCCAAGATTCCCCACACCACAGAGCTCCCTAAATACCAGGAAACTTCTTGGGGACACATTGAGACTACCTCCAAAGGCTCCCTGGGCCCCCTTCAATCCTGAACCCTCAACACCATCCCCTAAGATGACCAGGGATTCTTGACCCACCTAGAATCCCATTGAGATGGCACTAAATTCTATGGGAAGTCTAGTCAGTGGTACTCTTCCACTTTAAACTCTTTCTGGGTCTTCCCTCTTGGGAACTCAAGAACCAATGGAACTTAAGAGATCTGGAGCCTACAAAGTCTTGAAGAAAGATTTGGGGACTCACCGGTGTATTAGGGTGCATTCTGGGATCCTGAAACTCCCCTTCCCCTGCCAGGTGATGCGCGAATGGGCCATGGCAGACAACCAGTCCAAGAACCTGCCTAAAGCCGACAGACAGGCCCTGAATGAGGTAGGTCAACCTCCAACGGGTCCTATTCATGCCTGTCCTCTACCTGGGGCACACACAGTTTCAGCCTGGCTCTGGCCAGGTCCTGCCCCGCTCATTTCCACCCCTTCCTACTTATCTCAGCCTCTCCTGACCCCACCGCTACATGTGGCTCTGCCCATCTTGGCCTGCATCCAACCTGACATTGTTTCTCCTCCTCATATTGGCCATGATTAGCTCTATCTTAACTTGACTTACCTCCGAGGGCTGGCTCTGGAGGCCTCTCCCAAGCTGGGCCCCCTGTAGATTCAGCCAGGTCCTTCTCGGCTTCTCTGTGATGCATTCATGTCCCTGTTAGGCCCCGCGCCCTGACTTTGGTGCTGCCCCTGTAATCTCAGTGTTACTCAATCCCTCCTTGGTAGGCCTGGCCTCCTAACTCCTGCTCCCAGCTCTCTCAGCCTTACCTTAGTGCAGTGCTACCCTATGTAGACCCCACTCAGGTTAGCCCCCAGTCCAAACTCTTGGTCCTACCCTTCCCAGTCTCATTTAGGAGCAGCCTATTTCCTGCCCAGTCGTGGAGCCCTACCTTTCCTAAAAGACTTGTCCCTTTTACCTTAACATTGGCCAGTTCTCTTCCCAAATTGTTCCCACCCAACCTTACAGTTTACACCCTCAGATTGGCTCCCAGTAGGCTCAGTCCCTCCCCACTCCATCTGGCCCTGTAGCCCACCCCCTCCCATCAGTTTCCTTTGACCTAGTCCCACCCTGGGTTGGCTAGGCCTAGGCCTATTGAACTCCACCCCACTTGACCCTATAGCCCTGTCTTTCCAGATTCCCTTTGACCCAGATTTTCACCCATCTTCATCTCTCCTGACCCTGTGCCCACCCCCTCACCAGCACTTCCAGTCCATTCTGCAGACCCTGGAGGAGCAGGTGTCCGGTGAGCGACAGCGCCTGGTGGAGACCCACGCCACCCGAGTCATCGCCCTTATCAATGACCAACGCAGGGCTGCCCTGGAGGGCTTCCTGGCAGCACTACAGGGGGATCCGCCTCAGGTGTGAGGGCCCTGGGGGCAGGGAGCAGAGGGCGAGAAGGGCTGGGGCAGGCCTGGGCAGCCTCTGTCCCTTCTACAGGCAGAACGTGTCCTGCTGGCCCTGCGGCGCTACCTGCGTGCGGAGCAGAAAGAGCAGAGGCACACGCTGCGGCACTACCAGCACGTGGCTGCCGTGGATCCCGAGAAGGCCCAGCAGATGCGCTTCCAGGTGCTCAGACCCTTCCAGCTCCCAGATGCCCCGCTGTCCCTCAGACCCCATCCCCTCAGACTCCTCTCTTTTCCCTCAGACCCTCTTTCAGTCCCTTGGACTCCCTATCTCTAAAAAGCCCCTTCTGTGCCTCAGGACCCTTTCCAGTCCCTCAACTCCACTTTCTGTCCCTTGAATCCCTACTTGCTGACTTTGGAACGCTGTCCCCCACCCCCCAACACATACTGTGCCTTTGACTCCTTCCCGTCCCTTGGATTTCTACTTCCTTTCCCAGAACCCCTTCCTGTGCCTTGAACCTGTTCCTGCCCCTCAACCCTCCTTTCTCCCTAACCCCACTTGTTTTCCCTGGAAACCCTGTTCTTTGCCCTTAGATTCTAATTCCTTTTTCTAGGATGTTCTCTTCCTGTCCATGCATACTCCATTTTGTGCTCTTGAACTCCAAGTCTTGTCTTGAGCCACATCATTTCTATATGACCCTACTTCCTGTCTCTGGGACACCCTCAAACCCCACTTTCTGTCCCTCACACCCTACTTTCTGCTCCTCTGACCCCACTTGCCTCCACTTCCTGTCTTCTAAACCATATTCCTTGTATCCTATACTTGTCTTCTGTGCCCCACTTTTCCTAGCAGTCACTCCTTTTCCTTGTACCTTACTTCCTTTCCCAAGCCTCTCACTTCCTGTCTTCTGTACATCTTTTCTTTCTGTTTGTATCTTGCTTCTCCTTCAGTTTCCTTCCTCTTAAAACCCAATTCCTGATCCTTATACCCTACTTCCTGTCCATTGTTTGTGCTACTTTTCCTTGGACCCTACTGAATTCATCTTTCATCCTGCCTCAGTTTCCCCTTCTTCAGCCTCCATTGTCCAGCTCATACCCACCTTTCATTCCCACTCACCCACCCACCTTTCATAACTACTCCCCCACAGGTACAGACCCATCTTCAAGTGATTGAGGAAAGGATGAATCAGAGCCTGGGCCTGCTTGACCAGAACCCCCGCCTGGCTCAGGAGCTGCGGCCCCAGATCCGTGAGTGCCCATTACCCCAGCTCCATTTTCAGCTATCTGAGGACAGACCTTGACCCCCAACTTTCAACCTTCCCCGATTTCAGTTATCCTGATTTGTGTAACAAATCACCCCAGAACTTAGAGGCTTACATCAACAACCGTTTTTTTCTTTTTCTTTTTTGCTTATGATTCTGCCATCTGGTCTGAGTTCAGCTGGGTGGTTCTTCTGGTGCTCTTGCCAGTAGGCAAGTGTGCAGCTGTATCTAGATAGTAAATCATCAGGGGGCTGGGACTCTGCACCAATGGATCTCTCTTCCTCTCCAAGTAGGCTTAGGGCCTCTCTTCTCCATTAAGCCTCTCCATGTGGTCTCTCCAGCAGGGTAGCTGGATTTCCTACATGGTGGTTCAGGATCCCCAAAGCACAAAAGTGGAAGTTGTGAGGTCTTCTTAAGGCTTGGGCCCACATTCTATTGGCTAAAGCAAGTTACAAACCCAGTCCAGATTCAAAGGGAGGGGCCTACAAAGAGCATGAATACCAGAAAGTGTGACCTACCACAGCCCGCAGATCTATTGTGACTTCCTCCTAGATATCCCACACCTAACCCCAATTCTCCTGATATTTAAGGAAGGCATACTCTTGACTTTTTTTGTTGTTGTTGTGGCTGGCCAGTACAGGATCCGAACCCATGTCCTTCATGTTATAAAGCTGCACTCTAACCAACTGAGCTAACTGGCCAGCCCTAAGCCATACTTTTGAAACTTCAACCTCCATCCTCCCTGCCAGGGGCACTTCTAGCCAGCTCCTCACTTTGCCAGATCACACTTTTCAGCTACCCCACACTTGGGACTGACTCTGCTGTCTGCATGATCTTCCAGTCACTCTACTACTAGGGTGCCCTTCACTCCCCCAGTTTTGTTGCAGGGAGTCCCCATGCCCACCACCTCAGCCATCTTTCTGCATGTTCCCTTTAGAGGAACTCCTCCACTCTGAGCACCTGGGTCCCAATGAATTGGAAGCCCCTGCCTCTGGGGGCAGCAGTGAGGACAAAGGTGGGATGCAGCCTCCAGATTCCAAGGATGGTGAGTGATTCTAAATATAAAATAACCCCAGACTTTGAGGGATAGGTCCCCAACCTCATTTGTAATCTCCAAAAGTCTGGGGGTGTCTTGGCCACCACAGTGAGTGGGAGAGGATGGGGAGGAATGTCTAAGTTTGTGGAGGCCTCTGTAGAATCCTTGTTTCTCCTTCTTGGTCTCCCTGGGAGGGTGTTTCTCCACACTTTCTTTAATGATACCCTCCTCTCTTCACTGTTCCACCTGCCTTGCTTTCTCTGGCTGCCAGCAGACACCCCCATGACCCTTCCAAAAGGTAAGCGTCTCACAGAGTAGACTCCAGCCACTAAATCCCACTGAAACCCTGAACCCAGAAGGGAAAAGGGTCTATATGTTGGGAAGCCCAAACCTCCTGGGGTGGAGTCCGGTGCACTTTCTGACCCCCTCATCAGGTCAGGTGTAGCACCTCTCTGGACCTCAAGAATGAGATAGGAATTGGGGGGATAGGGTCCACAGAACAAGATGCTGTGTCGCCTGGGAAAGAGAAGATGTCCAACCTGGAGCAGTATGAGCAAAAGGTAAGTTAGTCAGATCTGTGGGTTCCTGAAGGAGGGCAAGAGCAGGGGCCTGGACTCCTGGGTCTGAGGGAGGAGGGGCTGATGACATGGATTTGGGGATCCTAGGAAGAAAAGGGATGGGGAATACCCGCTTGGGCCCCTAGGGAGAAAGAGGACAGGCGCAGACTGCTGGGTCCCTGACACTTCCTGATCCCCCAGGTGAATGCATCTGTTCCAAGAGGTTTTCCTTTTCACTCATCGGAGATTCAGAGAGATGAACTGGTAAGAGGAGGAATATCCCAGGTACTTAGGGGGAGATGTCAGAGGTCAGTGGCTAGGCTGTGACTCTCAAAGCCACACAGGACCCTGCTGAGCCTCAGAGACGCCCCCTGCCCCATCTGCTTTCCTTGCAGGCACCAGCTGGCACAGGTGTGTCCCGTGAGGCTGTGTCTGGCCTGCTGATCATGGGAGCGGGCGGGGGCTCCCTGATAGTCCTCTCCATGCTGCTCCTGCGCAGAAAGAAGCCCTACGGGGCAATTAGCCACGGCGTAGTGGAGGTGAGAGACATGAAGACACAGTGTGGGCATGTGGGCCGTGAGATCTGTGGCCAGGCTCCCCGTGCCCCACGACCGCTCCCCGTTGCAGGTGGATCCCATGCTGACCCTGGAGGAGCAGCAGCTCCGTGAACTGCAGCGACACGGCTATGAGAACCCCACCTACCGCTTCCTGGAGGAAAGACCCTGAACTGCCTCCTTCACACCTTCAGCTGAGCCCAGACCTTCCCTCTTCCTAGAGCCCCAGAACCCCACCCTAGGGTAGGGGGGTCTTGAAAAGTTCATTTCACACCCTTTGTGAAGGGGCCCTTTCCAGTACCAAATTCCATCCCTAAGAAATCCCCAGGTATTCCCAGCTCCCTCCCCTCTTAGGACCTCTTCACCTTAATTTATTTTGTAAGTTAATTTATTGTCCCTTAAGGTGACCACCCCCTTGGTCCCAGTGTCTGTTGTTCCCTGGAATTCACCCTCCCACGCTTTCCTCACTAACAACCCAATAAAATTCTCTTCCCCACCAGGCCATCCTGTGTCTCTATGGGAGCTTCGGTGTGTAATCACACCTGGGTGCAGATATCCATCCCTGCCCGGCCACCTTCATCTCTTTAAACTGGATGGTGGAGCTTTAAATCTGGGCAGGGCCTGCGAAAAGGGCTGGCGCGCAGGGGGTGGGTCCCGGAGGCCTGGGGTAGGCTCCCGGCGTCTTCCCAGTAGCTTTCAGTGGTGCTGAAAGGGTCGCGACTTCTGGGCCCCTATCTGCTGGTTACCAGGGTGGACCCCAAGGAGGCTGGGCTCTGACAAGTTTCCCCTGCCTTCTACTCACCCTCAAACATAATCACACACAACATCCACCCCAACCTGCAAGCCCTATGAGGGAATGGGGATCTTGAGCCACCCTTCCCATTCTCAAGTCTTCTCTTCTAAGGGAGTCCATAGGAATCCCCCTGGGGAGTGGAAATTCCAGTCACGTGTCCCAGAGAGAGCTATGTGATGTCTGCCAGCACCTATTAGAATTTGTACTCTCACGTGTCCCGTTTTTGTGACGAGTTGGAGTTGGCCCTCTACTTATGCTGTTACCTGTCCCGAGAGGGTTGTTATTGAGGATTAAAAGGGTTGCTATTGGGGCCGGCCTGTGGCTCACTTGGTAGAGTGCGGTGCTGATAACACCAAGGCCACGGGTTCGGATCCTATATAGGGATGGCCAGTTTGCTCACTGGCTGAGCGTGGTGCTGACAGCACCAAGCCAAAGGTTGAGATCCCCTTACCGGTCATCTTTTTTAAAAAAAAAAAGGGTTGCTATTTGTGGAGATGTTAGAACTGTGCCTGCCATTTAGCAAGTATTTGATAAATAAAATCTTAAGCATTATGGCAGCAAACACTCATATGGAGCTCACTTTGCGCCAGGCACTGAGGGCTTTATATGCAATGACACACTCATTATTTCCATCCCTGACACAATCATTATTTCCATCCCACGGAGTAGGTACGACAGTCCCCATCTATAGATTAGGAAACGGTGGCAGAGAGAAGTTACATCATGTGCCCAAGGTCACCATCTAGAAAGGGTCAGAGCTAGGAATTCAACCCAGGCAGCCTGGTTCAGCGCCCATATTCTTGGCCATTTTACTAATCTGCTGTCTAATAACTCAAAGCAGTCCCCATATGGTGTTCAAATTGAGCACTGCAAAATTCCAGGGGATACCCTTCACCTCTTAAACATTATAGAATTTGCCTTTTTACCACAACTTCCCAGCAGATGGCAGTAACGTACCATGTTATAATGTCAGTCACATGATTTTTCAGACAGATGGCTTGGGGAGGGAGCACCTATTTCAGATTCTGCCAAAAGGCCCATGAGCTAGCAGTAGCTCCTCAAAATATGCACATGTAAAAACAGGTAATGCATATTAAATATACACCTGGCAGATGTTAGGAGGAAGATGCCTTCATGGTGCAAGTTGAATACAATATCGCAGCTTCATTAGAGAGCTCAGTTTGCACTATTATTCTGATACTGGTTATACCTTCGGTAATACTCAGAGGAGCTTAGCAGAAATCTATCACTAATGCCACAGGCAGGCAGGAAAGCTGCCTTTGTGTTTTCACAACCAAGAGTGATCAAAAGGCTAACAACAGGTAAGGAGCTCCAAGTAGGTGGGACAGGAAATGAAAGGCCATTTTGCTCAATATGGTCAGAATGTGATTCCTTAATAAAGTTTTTCCGTTTGTTTGTTTTTTGGTGTTTTGGGCATTTGGCCGGCACAGGGATCTGAACCCTTGATCTTTGTGTTATCACACTGTGTTCTAACCGACTGAGCTAAACAGCCAGCCCAATAAAGTTTAATTTTAATGGCAATACTTAGAGTAATTAATTTTAAAAGACTGTCATTATTAAAATTCCATCAGGAAAAATAATTTTGCTATTGCTCATTTGATGCTCTTGTGTCCCTAAGCCTTCTTTTCCATTGAAAACAATTTTGTTAATTCTCCTTTTAATAATGCAGAGTTTCTTAGGGACATTCTATCATGTCGGTGGTGTGTGTGTAAATGTCTTAGTTCGGGCTGCTATAACAGAACACCATAGACCCGGTTACTAAAACAAGTTACTTCTTACCATTCTAGAGGTTGGAAGTCCAAGATCAAGGTGCCAGCAGATTCAGTGTCTGATGAGGACACTCTTCCTGTTTTGTAGATGGCCATCCTCTTGCTGTGTCCTAACATGGCAGAGAGGAGAGAGAAGTAAGCTCTCTCATGTCTCCTTTTATAAGGGCATTAACCTCATCATGAGGGCTCTACTCTCATGACCTAATTACCTCCCAAAGGCCCCACCTCCAAATATCCCATTGGGGCTGTGGCTTGTGCTCCCCCCCGCAACATATAAATTTGGGGGGAACAAAAATATGCAGTCCATAACAATACAAATCAGGATAGACATCTTATATGTCAACAAGATCTCAGATGCCATCAATGATAAGAAATGGCATTATTTTATGTACCCCAAGAGAAAAAAAGGCAAAAATTAAGTCATGTCACACAATTGACTGTAAGATGAATTCCAATGAAGTTCTTCTTAGAATCAGTAAAATATAGCATAGTCTTCAAAATTCTTCATGTGTCAGCAGCATTATGTGAGTATATACAAGAGCACATACACGCTGTCACAAGGCAGCCAGTGTGGCCCCCTGATAACTCTGTCTCCCAATATTCATGCCCTCAAGTAATATTCCCTATGCTGAGTCTGGACTTGGCCACATGACTGACTTTGACCAATACGATGTCAGTGGGCACAATGCAAGCACGGGCTTGCTTTCTTGAAACTCTTTGAAACTCTTTCTCTTGGAGCCCTTAAGCCACCATGTGAAGAGATCACCTAACCTCCTGGACCACTCCCAACAGCTTCAGCCACCTCAGCCAAGCTATCAGACATGTGAGTGAAGTTGTCTTGGATTTCCGGCCCAGTCCAACCTCCAGCTGACTTCAGCCCCATGGACGACCAAAGCAAGACAGCAGAACTGCTGGCTGAGCCCAATCCAGATTGCAGGTTCATCAACAAAGAAGAGATGGTTAAGTTTTGGGGTGGAGACATTGGCACGAGCCCTGTAGTGTGCTAACATACACTTGGTTTGTTGTCCATAAAAGACTCTGAGCAGGAGATGCTATGGTGAGAGGGCTTTCTAGGGTGGGGAGCTGGAGCTTCATTCTATTGGGGAATTCCAAGGGCCTGTTTACAACATGCACTCCTGCAGGACCTGAATTTTTTTTTTTTT
>NW_007727333.1:228354-230315 GCF_000696425.1 Galeopterus variegatus | reverse complement strand
CCATGCTCATAGCCAGGGCAGAGTGGGCACCAGTGGACTGAGATGCCCGCAGGCAGATCCAAGTGCTGGCACTGGCAGTCAGGCCACCATGTGTCAATAGGGTAAGTGTGATGGGATATGGACTTGGCACCCAGAGTGTCTGCTACATGCCCCACCCAGGCACATTCATCCAAACACAATCCCTCAGCAGGACATCATAGCCACTCCCTGCACCAATGCCCCCAGGAATCAGACAACAATAGTTCTAGTCCAAATTGAGTTTAATAGGGAGTTTCAGGATCACTCAGATTAAAGGAAGGATTCACAAGGAATGTCAAGGTCTGGGATAGGGGCCTGGTTGAGTTCTGAATCAGAAAGCAGTAGGACGACCAAAGGAACTCTAATCTGAGAAGGTCCTTTCCATGTCTCAGGGGTTATGACCCTAAGGGTGTGGGTCCTGCGGAGGGTTAGGAAGCCATCTTAGGAGCTCTACTGGGATGGTATTGGGATGCCCCAAGTACCATGTAGGGGGATTACATCTGGGTTTCTGGGTATGAAGAGCTGAGTTAGGAGAGAGGACCCCAAAAGATCCCAGTGAGGAAAGGGTTAGGGGCCCAGGGTGTTTCACAGAAACAATCAAGGGGCCTCGATTTCACAGAAATCATCAAGAGGGCACCTTGTGGGTGGGGGAGGGGTATGACACCATCCCAAATATTGGGGACTGTTCACCCCCAGCAGCCATTTTGGGGTTTTAATGTAAGACCCCAATGGCAGGACATTCCACATATATTATCATTGATTTGCAACATTAGCATACGCTGGATGTCCCACAGGACGGTGGGGACTGGAAAATCAGTCCAGGTTCTGGGTTTGAGTCCTAAGAGGACACGCCTGGGGGCGCCACACGGCTCCTCTTCAGCAGCTGCCGGAGCTGTGAACAAGGCAAGGCAGAGTGAGGTCGGAGAGGTTGGAAGGAAAGGTGGGGAAGGTGCACTGTGGGAGTGAGGGATTAGAAAGAAGATGAGTGGGGTCAGTTGGGTTTGAAGATCAAAAGTCCAGAGTCAAGGTTGGGTGTTGGAGGTAAAGGTCTGGGTTCACACACTGAGAAAGGGTTGGGAGCCAGAACTGGGGATGAAGGGAAAGGTGTTGCTGGTTGGAGGTTCCCACCTGGGGATTAGCATTGAGTGGGAGTCAAAGGTAGAGGAATGGGGTCAGAAGTCACATTTGAGATCAGCACCCAGGGTAGGGGCAGGGGATCGGAGGTCACACTTGAGAATCAAAGATCACACCCTGAGGTCAAGATTCAGGGTTGGGAGTATAGATCACATTTTGAGGCCTGGGTCGGGGTACAGGTCAGGAGTCACCATTCTGAGGTAAGGGATCAAACACTGAGGTCAGCAGTCACATTTTGAAGTCAGGGTTGGATAAGGGTTGACGTCACCTTCTGAGATTAGAATCCCCCTCTAAAGTCAGGATTGGGTGGGGGTCACCCTGTTAGCTCAGAGGCCTGCAGTCAGGCTCAGTGCTCACCCCCTCAGGGCCTGGGCCAGGCCGCAGCAGGTGGATGGGCTGCTCATTCTCCAGGTTCCGGAGTGTTGGGTCTGCCCCAGCTGCCAACAGGTGCCGCACAATGGCTTCCTGAGGCGGCCCAGGGGGCAGGGCGGCTGCCATGTGGAGGGCTGTGTTCCCATGGGCCTGGAACAGTGAGCAGAGGCTGGTAAGGATCCACACTCAGCTAGCCTGGGCCCTCCAAATTGCGCTTCTCTTTTTCTTTTTGGCCCAAACTGCACTTCATATCCTGTTATATCCACATCCCACACTTCTCCCTTCACATCCCAGACTCCCGCCTTCACAGCTGTACTGCACACACTGCTCTACGTCTATGCCCTACACATTCCCCTTCAGATCCCACACACTGTCTCCCCCATATCCACAGCCCAACATCCCACTGGGGGCCGGCTCGTGGCTCACTCGGGAGAGTG
>NW_007727333.1:219572-227663 GCF_000696425.1 Galeopterus variegatus | reverse complement strand
TACCGGTCATCTTTAAAAAAGAAAAAAAATCCCACTGCCCCTCTCCACCATATCACACACAATCCACGCATCCCAACTTAGGCCCCCACCTTTATGTTGACAAAGGCCCGCAGGTCTCCCCGTGGCAGCTCCAGCAGCAGCTGAACCAGGGTAGGGTTGGCAGCCTGCACGGCCAAGTGCAGAACTGTCTTATTGCTCTTGATCTCCTGTCAGGAGGGATACGGCAGAGGTCAGGCCAGTCCTCACACCCAGGCCCCTCCCATGGAACCCAGGAGCCTTGAGACCCTGGCCCTCCTTTGCAAGCCCCAGCCAGGGGTGCCTGACACAGCTGTGTGTGTTATAAGCTACACGGTACCACATCTAGGCGGTGCCATTCACACCATATGCATCTGTACATTTATTATGACAATTTCCTGCCCAAGTGTCTTTGAGAACGCTCCTTTTCCAATCCCTCAAAAGGAGCACTCTGGGCTATCGGTTGCCCTGCTCACCCACATTAAAATGCATTTTGTCCCACATGGACTGTACTTTATTAACAAGGACTGGAGTTGGGTGGCATTAATTAGTGGACTAACTAAGCCCACATCCACTGCAATATTAAGCTGTTCTCTTCATATTTTGAAAAACATAAAAGACACTTCCTAAAATGAAACTTTATTATGTGCCTTTAAGTTTATAATGATAATGAGCATTAACAATTTTATGTGCTTGTTCGGGGCAAAACAACCTAGTTTGCTCACCAAATAAATTATGAAGAGAAAACAACAAGATAGAAGAGGAAGCTCTAGATTAAGAGTGACTTTAAAAGATACATCATGGTAATATGTGGGTTTTATTTGGATCTTGACTTTTTAAAATGGAAAAAAAGTTGTCACTTTAGAGCCAGAAGGAAATTTGACCACAACCAGGATATTTGATATTATGAGGTTATCATTAATTATTTTAATGTGGGATAATGTTATTGAGGTTTAAAGAGTTCTTATCTTTTACAGACACAAATATTTATGGAAAAAACATATATGCTTGGGTTTGCTTCAAAATAACAGGAAAGTGGAAGAGTGGATGGGGTAAGACTGGCCATGAATTGCTGATTATTGATGTTGGGTACGTGGAGTTCATTATATTATTTTCTGTACTTTATCTGTGTTCAAAATTCTTTAACTAAACAAAATTTTTTTAATTAAGTGATGTTTAATTCTCAGCCTGCCTGTTAAGGAGCTACCGTCATGGGAAAGGAGGATAACATAATTAAGAGCCGAAAAATTCTTTAACTAAACAAAATTTTTTTAATTAAGTGATGTTTAATTCTCAGCCTGCCTGTGAAGGAGCTACCGTCATGGGAAAGGAGGATAACATAATTAAGAGCCGAGCTCTAAGGTAGACTACTGGGTTCTAACCCCCTCTCTGACACTCACAAGTTATAAGATTTTTGACTCCCTGTGCCGCAGTTTCCTTGTCAGTAAAACAGAGAAAATAATAGTACATGTCTCAGTGGGTGTTGGTGAGGATTCAATAAGCTAATCCATGAAGCTCAGTACTTGATGAATAGTAAGTGCTTAACAAATATACAATAAGATCGGTAACATTATTCCCAGTTGGCATCTAGGGCACAGAGAAGTGAAGTACTGTGCTCAAGACTACACAGCTAGGAAGAGGCGAAGTCAGCATTTGTTTAGAGCCCCTGCACATCCAGGTGGCCCCTACCCACACGCTCTCCTAGGAGCTGGCCACCCACAGCCCAGCTCACCTGGCTGGTGTGATCAGCACCCATGTGCAGCAACATTTGGACACAAGCCAGCCTGTCTCGGGCTTGGGTACTCAGCACTCGGGAACAGAGGTCAGGTGGGCGCATAGCACCATTGAGGGCCAAGATGGCTGTGTGGAGGGGGGTGAGGCCTGCAGAATGAAGATAGTGAGGGACCTGCATCTGGGCATACACCCCACCTAGCCTCATGTGCCATGCCAGCCCTGCCCACACCTAACTTACCCTCGAAGTCTCTGGCTTCCAGGTCAACCTGAACCCCTGAGTTAAACACAGCCTGGGAGGAGGAGAAGGCAGAGTGCTAGGTAAGTATCCCCAGGCCTCCAAGCCCTGGAAGCCAAGATCCAGGCAGTCAACCCCACACACCCCACCTGCCAGCTGTCCATACCGAGAGGACTCCTGGAAGCCCATAGGTAGCAGCCACATGCAAGACAGACCGTCCCTGATGGTCAGTGGCATTGGGCTCTGCTCCCAGGTTCAGCAGATCCTCCACAATCAGGGGCTGGTTGGCAGCAGCCGCCACCAAGAGAGGGGTCTACAGGTCACAGGAAAGGTCAGTTTGGGTCCCCAGCCTCCGCCCCTCTGAAAACCAGGAATCCAGGCTCCCAGCCCCCTCTACCCTCAGACCCAGGAGCTCAGGTCCTCATTTGCCTCTTCTCTAGGATCCAGGAGTTCAGGCCCCCAGCTCTCTCCTCCCCTGAACCCAGAAGTCTAGCCTCCAGCTCTCACCTTGCCTTTATGCTCACGAATGTCCAGATGTCTGTATACCTTTAGCACCTCGGCCGCAGCGTATGCTGCCCAACGCAGCCCCCGAGCTGCAAACAGGTGCAGAAGCCTGAGGACAGGTGGGAGACAGCAGTGAGAACAGACCCCCAGCTGAGCCAGGAGTCTGCAGATGACCCCATTTCCCTATACTCACGTGTCCCCCTCCTCATCCTGGGCTAGCAGTTTTTGTGGCCCCAAAGCAAGCATGTGAGCTCGGGCTGTGTCCAGGGATGGTCCAGTGACCACAGGGGGCAGCTGTGGGGGTCCTGAGGGGAGTCCAGAAACTCTCCAGGATCCGGCCTGTGGCAGGGAAGGTTCTGCATAGAGCCGGGTATCCAGGGGGTCCTGAAGGGCACAGGTGATGGGGAGAGCCAGTCAGCTGAAAATTCCCTCTGCCTAACCACTACACACACATACACATACAGAGCCCCTGATCAAGTGGCTGGGTGTCCCATTTGGGCTAAGTGACCTTGGACTTTTAGGCCTCAGTTTTGCCCATCTGAGGAATGGAATCTTCACCCAGCCCCAGCCATCTAAGAACACTGAGTAAGGGAAACTGGGAATTTTTAGGAGCCCTTCAGCATTTGTCCCCATTCTGTATCTCACCTCCATCCCTAGGGGAAGTGGGCAGGGCTGCCCTGGGTCCGAGGGTGGGTAGAAGTCAGGAGTCAAGAAACCTTCAGCAGTAGAAGCAGGATAAGAGTAGGGGCTGTCTGTGTAGGCAGCATGCGTGTTGGGGTCCCAGTCTGGAAAGCCCATGGCAGGGGCCAGGCTGCCAAGTCCAGAACCCACAGTCTCCTGGTGTGCTGGGAAGTGAGTATGGCCTGCGTATGAGAGGAGGGGCAGGAGCAGGCCTGGTTACCAGGGATGGGGAAGGTACAGCCAGGGCTGGAAGGCCTGGAGTTTCTCAAGTTGCTGAGAGCTAGAACTTCTGGGACGCCAACAGGTTGGGGCCTACAACCTGCAATACCAAGGGGTTGGAAGCCTGGACTTCTGGGACAGCAAGGGGCTGGTACCTGGATTCCTGGGACACTGAGGGATTGAGAGCCTGGATTCCTGAAACACCAAAAGGCTGGGAGCTTGGGCCCCTGGGACACTGAAGGGCTATGAGCATCGACTACTGGGCTCCAGAGAATCTGGGAGATCAAACTTCTACTGAGTCCCAGAAAGAAAGGCCTGACTCCTAGGTCCCCCAAAGTTCTAAGACTTGGGATGTTTGAATTCCTAAGGGAAACTACAACTGGGAGCTGAGGGAACCAGGTGAATTTTCAGACTTACCAGCCTCGGCCTCATTCACAGATGGGGTCAAGGGCTGAGCCAGGGGAGGCAGGAACTGTCCCTGTGGAGGCATAAGCAAAAAGGAACAAAGGTGAGTTTATCTGAAAATTCCATCTGTTCCCGACACACAGGGGCATTTGAATCTGGACTACATTTCTCATCAGCCCTGAGGGCCCAGCAAGACAATATGTCCCTACTGCAGGGACACGGCCTCAGAGAGTTGTAGTTTACAGGGCTTCCTGGGCCTCACCGGTACCCCACCAGCGTCAGGCTGCTGCTGGCGGCGCCTCTGTTCCTCCAGGAGCTTTTTCACAGTCTGTGTTGGGCAGTGGCTGCGTTCATTCCGGCTCACTATAAGGGCGGAAGGGAGGGAAATCACCAGGGGTCGTAAGTCACCCGAATGGGCGGGGGAGTCGGCGGGGTGGGGAGGACAGGGAATGGATTCGGGCGCCCTCCTTGCCCTCCCGCGCGGAAAAACTGGCACACTGATGCCGCCTGAGAACTCCAAAGCCAATAGAATATTTGGGGTGCGGCGCCCGCCTCCGCCGTTTCCTTCCCTTTGCTCCGCACTTACCCATTGACCAACTTTCCACCAGCGTCGTGGAAACTGAGGAAGGGGGAGGAGGACATCCCTCTGCAGTACCCCCCCCCCTTCCGTAAAAAATCCCACCCCCAGACCTCCCAGTCCGGAGGCTTTTGGAATCTCCGGGCATCACTCCCTGGAGACTCCCATCCAGGCGCCCAACACCTCTCCGTCCTAGAAGATGACCAGGCGTCCGAGTCCCCAGCGCCCCTCCCCGAGGAACCACAAGTCAATAGCCTCTAGTTCATCAAGAATCCAGAGGTCCAGAGCCCCGACCCCCACCCCTTCAGACTCAGAAGCCAGGCCCATCCAGCAGACCCAGAGCCCAGCACCGTCCTCCGCAGGACCCGGGGGTCCCAGTTCTCAGACTCCTTCCCACGACCCGGGAAGCCCGGACCCTCCACCCTCACCCTTCCGGGCCCGCGTTCCGGCTGCGGAAGGGTTAAGCGGGGGAAGGCAGCCTCGGAAACAACCCAGACGCGACGCGCTGACGTCACGGCGCCCACGCAAGGGAATCTTCCATCGCCCCTTCCCCCTGTCGGCC
Source organism: Galeopterus variegatus (assembly GCF_000696425.1). Classification (NCBI taxonomy): domain Eukaryota; kingdom Metazoa; phylum Chordata; class Mammalia; order Dermoptera; family Cynocephalidae; genus Galeopterus; species Galeopterus variegatus. The sequence goes on along the minus strand of NW_007727333.1, from coordinate 222,731 downwards.
CTGCGCCCCAGGTGTCCCGCTCAGAGGTGGGGCGCGCGGCCAAGCGTGGAGCTCGTGGAATCCCCGCACATGGGGAATTCCTGCTCGGCCCGGGGACCATGGACAGGTGGCGACCCGGGAAGTCCCGGGGCGCCGGCAGGGTCGCGGCCAGCGTGAGCCCTACGGCCAGGCGCCGGACCTTTCCCCCAGACGGGGAATTCCTGCTCGGCCCGGGGACCATGGACAGGTGGCGACCCGGGAAGTCCCGGGGCGCGGGCAGGGTCGCGGCCAGCGTGAGCCCTACGGCCAGGCGCCGGACCTTCCCCCCAGAGCCCCCAGACACCGATTTTAAACAACCACGCCCCCAAGGACTCAGTCCAGCCCCTCCTTCTAGGGGAAGGAGTCCCAGCCCCCAGCCCCCTCCAGCAGGACCCAGGGGTCTGGCCTCCCACCTCCTTCATCCCCGGACTCAGGATTCCGAATCCCCAGGCCCCTCGGCCCCCAGGGCCCAGGAGTCCAGAATCCCAGCCGCTCCAACACCACCAGACACCTCATTCTCAGAACCCAAGACTCGATGCTCCAACTCCGTCCCTCGTGGACTCAGGGGTCCGACCCCCAGCCCTTCGCTCTCTTGAGGAGCTGAGTGTGCCTCACCCTCCCCTAACCAATTACCTCGGGGATTCCGTGGCGCGGATTGTGGGCCCCCAGGGCCACGGCCTCGGCGCTGCGCCAGCCTCGCTGTCTCCCCGCGGAGCCGCCGCCGGGTCCCCGATCTGGGATTTGGTCCCCCGCGAGTTTTTAAACTGGGGTCCTGGCACCGCCCAGTTCTGGGCAGGGCCCCGCCCACAGGCTTGGGAGTCCCCGCGTCGCGCTCGAGCAAATCTCTGAATGGGCGGGGCTGACTTGGAAGGCTGGTCTCCCGGGAAAGGAGTTGGGTGGGGAGGAGGGTCCAGATCTTTGGTCTGACGGGTCTAGGATACCGGACTCCAGGAGGAGGGGGATACTGGGGACCTGGACTTCTGGGTCTCTGTCCAAGGGACTGCTAGAGGCTTTGACTCGGGCCCTGGCTGGAGGGGTGGGGAGTGGAGGGGTGGTATTACTGGGCCCTGGGAGAGAACTGGGCATCAGGACTCCCTGGTCTCCAGGGAGGAAAGGTCCTTAGGTAAGGGTGATATTGACGGGCTCAAATTTCTTGTCCCTCTTCCTCACATCACCTTCTGTTTCGGAGGTCAGGTTTTGTTTATTCATTTAACATTTAAAACAATTTATTATAACATGAGAGGCACTTTGCTGCATGCTCTGGTACAGCTGTGAACTAAGCAGGCAGGTGTTGCCAGCCCTGAAGCCTGCTGACATTCCACTGGGAGGCTGTTCTCAGTTCCCACTTGGTGACCAACCACAGCACTGGCCCCTGCTTTCAAGACTCCGTGGTCTCCTGGGTCTCCTCCCTCACTCGATCCTCCTTCTCAGTTTCCCTGGCTGGTTCCTCCTCTTCTCACATTCTGGGGGGGGGGGGGGGGGGGTGTCTCTGTACACAATTCCTTGGTGATCTCATCCAGTCTCACACTTCCTTGGTGATCTCATCCAGTCTCATGCCTTTAAATATCATCCATAAGCCATCAACCCCAAAATTTACATCTCCAGACCAGACTTGCTCCCTGAACTCATAAATGCGGCTGCTGTCAGTCAACATGTCCACAGGCAGATCTATCAGGCATTTCCAACTCGGTGTGCCCAAAACTCCACACTCCCCTGCCTCCCCCCACCCCCCACCCCCCCACTCTCCATCTTTTTCAATGGATGCTCCATCTTTTCAGCTGCCTGGGCCAGAAGCCTTGGTCACACTGGATTCCTTTCTCATTCACACCCACATCCTTTCCATCAGCAAATGTTGTTGGCTCTACCTCCAAAATATTTCCAGATCTCCCTAGTGCCCACACCCTGGTCCACCTGTCACTACCACCTCAATGATCATAGCAGCCTCTCTGCTCTTCTCTGACTATCCCCCCAGTTTGTTCCCCAAAGGCAGTCACAGGGACACCACCACCCTCTACACACACACACAGGAAGCGGGTGGCCTTGCCACGAGCAGGCTGACATCCGCTGTTGCTGCCTCTCTACTCCCCCATTGTTCCTCAGGACTTCTCTGGACCACGGTCCTTTGCCAGACCCTTCCAGCCCCCAGCCCATCATGGTCCCTCCAGGCCGTATCCTGCTCCTGCTTTTGCTCCCAGGTGAAGCCAACGGTTATGGAGGATGGCAGGCAGAGTATTTGTGAGAAGGGTGGTTGGGTGACATCTGAAGGGAAGGATGCTGAGTATGGGCCCTTCTCTCTGTCTCTTTCCTTCCTGGAGATCCATTGGGCTTCAGGGCCTGGGTCCTTGTTGTGTGGGGGGGAGGGGTGCGGGTAAGCAGGAAGTTCTGGAGTGGCTAACCGCCTGTCAGTCTCTCCTCATTGCCAGGTCTCTGCTGCTACTTCCAATTTTCTGTCTCTCTCTTTGTGTCTCTGGGAGCTCCCCTTCCCACTCGGCCCCCCTTTCCCATTTGGTCTCTCCTGAGGGGAGGTTACTTCTCAGGACATCATCTTTCCCTGCACCCTGTTTTGGGGACCACATCTCCCCCCTCATCCACCTTCTCTCTCTTTCTACAGTGGCCACAGCTCAGATGACCCCAGGTGAGAGATCACTCCCTCCCTTTTGCCCTGCACTTCAGGTACTGCTTTCATCCCTAAAGCTTGGCCCAAGGGTCCTAGAACACCCCCAGTGATTCTGCAGGTCACTGTCTCACCTCCCATCCCCAAATCAGAGCTCCCAGAGGATCTGCAGCCGTCTCTAGATCCCATCTTGCCCCCTTCATCACCAAATTGAAACCCCAGGGAATTGGTGACCCCCAGCCTCCTTTGGGAATACCTGATGTGCCCAACACACAGCCCTAGGGGTCCTGGGTCACACTACCTCTGGGGCAACTGCAGAGAATCTGGAAACCATCCCCTCACAGGGGACTTCCTCTTCTCCCCATGGCCAAAGCACAGCCCCCGCAACTGCAGAGAATCTGGAAACCATCCCCTCACAGGGGACTTCCTCTTCTCCCCATGGCCATAGCACAGCCCCCGGGTTCCAGGGGTCCATCACTCGCCTCACATGCCTTCTTGTCTTGGCCCCCACCCTCCAGGTTCCTGTT
>NW_007727333.1:192909-219093 GCF_000696425.1 Galeopterus variegatus | reverse complement strand
GGGGTCCATCACTCGCCTCACATGCCTTCTTGTCTTGGCCCCCACCCTCCAGGTTCCTGTTCCGGATGTGGGCCCCTGTCCTTGCCGCTCCTGGCAGGCCTTGTGGCCGCCGATGCGGTTATGTCACTGGTAATTGTGGGGGTGGTGTTCATGTGTGCTCGCCCACGCCGCAGGCCCACCCAAGGTGAGGGCAGGGATGGGGTGGGGCCTGGAGGGTGGATGTTGTCCCTAGGGAGGGTTCCCTTAGAGGGGACCCCGGGGAAGCCCTGGAGGAGGTGCTGGGGAAACCCTGGGGGAGGTGCCTGGGGGAACCCCTGAGGAAACCCCTGGGGCAGGGGGTCCCCAGGGAGGTGGAGATGTGGGGCTGTTGGTGGGTGGTCATGCTTCATGCTTTCTCTCCCCCACCCCCAGAAGATGGCAAAGTCTACATCAACATGCCTGGCAGGGGCTGACCACCCTTAACTTCCACCTTTGGCTTCTGACTCTCTCATCCTGATTGTGTGTGGCAGCACAGGAACACTGCCCCCCACCCTTGGGTTGGAATAAAACAATTGAAATACCTCTAGTTTTATTCTTCCTCAAAGAACCCCAGGGTTCCCAAAGCTTCCCTTCCATTTAGCTGTTTCTGGGTTCAAGACCCCCCTGAGGACCCCTCAGCTCAGGACCCCTCAGCTCAGGACCCTTCACCTCCTCAGCTCAGGTGTGTGGCATAACTCAACAAGGTTTTTGTGCTCCATGTTTATTTTGGGACAATAGTGGGGAAAGGGCTGATATCTCAGGAAGGGCACTGTGTGGATCTGTGTCTTGATAGGAGTAGGAATGAGGTGCTGGGTGGGCATCAGGAATGACTGGATCCAGGCATCTGGCTGTTGACTGTCGTGGTTTTGGCTCATTTGTAATATGGCCTCTGTGTGTTGAGGTCGCTGTAGACATCTGACCTCTGACCTTGGAGCTCCTAAAAGGATGGGGGCCATCAGCGGAAGAGATCCACTGAAAAAACTTAAAACAAAATCCAGCCTTCTCCCAGTGGCCTGCAAGTTCCCTGGTGACTCTTCAACTTGTAGCCATGGAAGAGATCTGGATTTTATTCAAGTGCTTTCAATGTTACCCTTTGCCCTCTGCCTCATCCTTATACCCAGCCTCAGGGCCTTTGCACGTGCTGTTCTCTGTGCCTGGAACACCAGTCCCCTAGATCTTCCCATGGAAGGCTCGGCTCCTTCTCCCCCTTCAAGTCGTAGCTTATGTCAACTCCTCAGAGAAGCATTTCTCAATTCCCCCATCTGTAGTTTCTTCCCCCCACACCACAGTCACTGTCATGTCAGCCTGCTTTATTTCCTTCATGGTGCCTCCCCAAAGGATTTTATTTGTTAATTTGCTTCAAGTCTGTCTCCCCAAATAGGATGTCAACTCTGCTGCTGTGTCCCCAGCATCTGGCACATACAGGTGCTCAACAAATCCACTGAAGGAATGAATAAATTGGTGTAACACTTTGCCCTAAAATTTCACTGCCCCCAGTAACTGGAAAACCCCCTCAGTCTTCTGGACCCCATAGAACCAAACTCGAGATTTTTACACTTTACAAAGAAACTTTTTGTCCACAAGGCCAACAGGCAAAGCTGTTTGCAGACAATAAATCAGACTTCACAGAGCAGGGGTTACTATTGGGGCTGGAGGGGAATCTATGGTCCCAAGGGGCAAACCTCAGACAGAATCCCTGAAATCATATAAAATTGACCAGTCTGGGTGGGCAATTTTCTGGGTAGGGGTCTCAGAGGATTTCCTGACCCCCTAAAGGGTTAAGAAGGAGCAGTCCTACAGTCCTACAGAGAGAAGGTGGGCTGGAAATCTGTCTCTGTCTGCATCATGGTTTTTGAAAAGGGTTTCAAGGATATTTGCACCACTCGTAGACTACATGCACAATTCTGTATTTTTTGAGTAGATTTTTCTGAGAAGTCTCTAGATTTTGTCACCTTCTCAAAGGGATGCAGAATTCCCCCCCTCCCCCAAATTCTAGGATTCCTCTCTTCAGAGTTACCAAACTAGGGCTGAATTACATCTTCTGCCCTATTGAGAGCTTCTACCAGAAATCAGCATGTCCTGGGGCTGGGTTTTTTTCCAGAAGATTAGGGGCCTGCCTTTTGGGAAGGTCTGCACTTGCCCTACCAAAAAGCCACCTCTTTATTTCCCCACCACACATTTTAAGCTGAGCATAAGGTCGTGATTAATAGTTTCACACAGTTTGGACAGATGCCCCATTTGCCTTCAAGGGTTTGAAGAGATGCTGGGAAAGTGGCTCTAGGGTCCCCAGAAGGACATGGGGGGTATTTAGGACTGACACCCACAGGGGAGGGGTGAGATGTGAGGAAGAGGGTCTGGTTTCCTCACCTGATAAGTCGACTCAGTCTCAGTGATGTGTTGTTTCCGGGTCACTGTGGGGAGGGGGTGCGGGCACAGGGTGCAAAGATGGACAGGGCAGTGAATTGGGACCATGTTGTTCTTTCAAAATCAGCCCCTCCATCACCATCCCTTTGGATGTTTGTGACCACCTGACCCCCCACCAGTTAAGTCCTCAGAGTGTCCTGGGCAATCCCCTGCCAGCCCCACTCACCTTCCACAGCTCCACGACCCTGAGAGACCAGCCGGCCCAGAAAGTAGACGGCCAGGGCAATGAGCAGGGTCAGCACCAGGTCCCCCAGCACGATCCCCGCCAAGACCCCGGGGCTCACCGTGGAGCAGTTGCATTCTGGGAATGTGGCACAGGGGTCAGGGGAGGTCAGTGTGAGCTGGGAATTGGGGGAAGGATGTCAGCAGGGAGAGGTTTGGAAAGATTGGGGAAGGGGCAGAGATGGGAGAGGGGGTCTTTGGAAGGTAGGGAGAGGGATTGCAGGGCCTAGGCCTACCGCTCTGAGCCTGGACAGGACCGAGACCTGAGGAGAGAGGAAGAAGGCACACTGAGGCATGGGGTTATGACTGATGGGTTTAGAAGCTGCGGAGGGTAAATCCTGACAGCCAGGAGGCGAGGGCGGAGAGCAGCATCCAGCAGGACCTGGTGGGCTGGCATCAAGGCTATTGGATTGTGTTACTTCTACACCTGTCATCCCATTGCCACATCCTTAGATGTCCCCTCCCCCTGCTTCTACCAGAGGCCAAATCTTGGAGGCTCAGGCTCTGGGAGAGACCCACAGGCTTTGGGGGGCTGGGGACCTGCTCCCATCCCAACCTTCCCCTTTGGTTCTCTCGTTCCTCCCTGCTTCCTGTCCCACCCCACGCTGAGCCCAGGGACTCAGGAGGCAGCAGCGAAGCCCCCAACTCACCACCCACGGTCAGAAGCAGAGGCAGGAGCAGGAGGCTGCTGGAGGGTTCAAAGCCCCTCATTATGCCGGGATGCTGCTGGACACCACAGTCCAAGGGCCAGCGGGATGTGGCGTAGCGTCCAACCTAGTGAAGGAGGAAGTCTGAGGTGGGTGGTGGCAGGAGGGAGGAGGGGACGATAGGGGAGGAGGGACAGAGAGAGATAACACCAGAAGGAATGAGGCCCAGACACCCCAGGGGCCATGCCGCAGTCCCCAATGGCTGGACATGAAGAGCAAAGGGTACCTGAGTCATCTCTTGACCTCCATCCCCAACCAGGGCTCAGACAGCATTGGAACAGAAGGACGGCCAGTGGCTTGCCCCTCTGCTCGCTAGTTGAAGCCAACTCTGCCTCTTTCTGGCTGGGCAACCTTGAGCAGTCACTCCACCTCTCTGGACCTCAGTTCCTTCATCTGTAAAAATGGGAGTAAAATAGTATCTACTCTGTAGGGTTGTTGTAGGGATTAATATCTGTAGAAGAGGGACTGACACTTGTCAGCTTTTTATAAGTACCAGCTATAATTATTATTATTTAATAATCAGAACCTCCTGCTGTTTGTAGGAAATTAAAAGACAGCCATCACCACGTGGGCACTAATGACAGGCAGGCGAACTATCCCAAGGGTTAAATCATTTAACCTGCGCAACACCCTCCCGAGGTGGAGGCTGTCATTCACATTTTACAGAGAGGTAAAGACGCTTGCCCAAGGCCACACAGCAAGTAAAGGTGGAAATGAAGTCCAGGACCCAAAGACAAAGTTTTTTTCTTCGGACCAGTCAAGTGCAGGAGTGAGAAGGGGAAGGACAGACAAGGAGTTCGGTCTGTAACTGACCGTGAGCAATCGGTTAGGATAACTCACTGCCTTTGGATCACCCCAAAGACAGATTTTTTGACTCTTCGAAAAAATGATCAAAGATGGGGGAGAAGGAAAACAACAGTAAAGCTGCGAAAAAAGGGTGAGAACTTGACAGGGCCATGGACACACACAGCACAGAGACAGCGCTGGGGGCTTGGGGTGAGGCAGGTGGGTCGGGCTGCCCTGCCAAATGAGGAAGTGGCTGAAAGCAAGGACAAGAGAGGCCACGCAGAAGGAGACAGGGACTTCAGGCCCCCAGCGGGAGCCTAAGCTGGGGCTAGGGAAGGAGGAACCTGAGGTTAGGGTGCTGGGGGATGAGCCAGCAGGAAGCCCCCCTCCTCCGTCTACACATCACACCCTCAGGAGAGAAAAGGGGAAACTGGATGCTGGTCATGGGGCAGAACTGAGGGGCCAGTGGGGGAGGGGAGGGGATTTGGAGTCTGGAGGAGGGTCAGGGCCGTAACACTAGCTGCTACGGCCACCATTGCCAAGTACAGACCCTAAAGAACCCAAATCCCTCCCATTAGGTTTAGAGAAAGTGTGGAGGGAACAGACCCTGCAGGCTCTGCTGGGCACATCAGGCCTCTCAAGGTGGCTGGAGCAGAGTGAACAAGGAGCAATCAGAGACCAGGGCAGGGCTCTGAGCCAGGAGGGTCCTTACCTGACTCAGGTGCTCACAGGTTCCCTCTGGCTGCAGGTGAGAGCAGTGTGGGGACAGGGATGTGAGCTGGGGACCTGGTTCCTGCAATGGTCCAGTTTATCGTGAGGATTTTGTGAGGTCTATTAGAATAATGCCTATCACATTGTATGTGCTCAAGAAATGTTCATCATCATTACTATTATTGTTATTGGTACATCCAGTCTTGAGTTCTGGGCTCACCTTGATAAAAATTCTGTCTCATCCCCTCAGCATCAGCCCTCCTGATATCCTCCCAACTCCAGCTAGGCCTGCTGTCCCCAGAGGATATTCAACCTAACAGCCGGTAGTACACCAGGCACCATCCAAACAGAACAGATGTGGGCATAGGGCTGGGTCCGGGTCCTAGAGACCCCCTTTAGTTGCTGAGATGTGGGGAAGTCCAAGGGGTCCCTAGGAAACAGACTGGGATGGTAGAGGACATCTATGGGGTATGTGGGTTCTTTGCTGACCAGACGTGAAGAATTTCAGTGTTTTAGCAACCCATACAGCTATGCTGTGCAGACTACAGAATGCAGGCCTGAGCTGGGGAGATTAGTTTCCCCCTCTGGGTGAAGGAAGAAGCTGAGAGGGAGGGCACCCCCTGACTGGGCGCTGCCCCAAAATGGTGCCAGACTCCAGGAAGCTGGACCGAGGGCCTCCACATGAGATCTGCAAAGTGTCTCAATCTCTCCTGGCAGCAGGCCAAGAGTTGGGGAAGGCCAAAGCTGACTTTTTCGGAAACCAAATAGTGTTGAACCTGTGACTAGCTTGCCTACGTGGAAGCTACAGCCCCTCTCCTCTCTCCCTGCTCCCACTCCTCAGAAGCCAGGAGAAGCTTTTTTAAAAATCAGACCAAAAAAAAAAACTAATTTTTTTAAATGGTCTAAAGATTTGGATAGATATGTCACAGAAGAAGAGACATGAATGGCCAATAATCATGTGAAAAAGTGCCCAACACCATTAGTCATTAGGGAAATAAGAACTAAAACCACAATGAAATACCACTACACACCCACTCAAATGACTAAAATTAAAAAGGCTGACCCTATCAAGTGCCAGTAGAGATTTGGAGCAAGTGGAAATCTCATACACCGCTGGTAGAAATGTAAAATAGGATAAAAGCTTTGGGAAACAGTTTGGTAGTTTCTCACAAGGTTAAGCATTCACCTAGCCAGCAACCCTGCAGTTCCACTGCGAGTTATTTACTCAAGAGAAATAAAAACATGTGTTCACATAAAGTTGCGTAAGATCTGCCAATCTTCCCCCTGCCCATCTCTCTGTCCTCGCCACCTACCTCTCTTCCCCTCACTAGACGACTCACTTAACCCTGACTGCACTGGCCTCCTTGCTGTTTCTTGAATAAGTCAAGCTCATTCTCACCTCGGGGCCTTTGTGCTTGCTGTTCCCCCTGCCTATGATGCTTTTCCCGAAGTCTTTGTATAATGGCCCCTTCTCAGAATCCTCCAGGTCTCAGCTCAAATGTCACACTCTCACAGAGGCCTCCCCTGACCGCAACTGCTAAAGTCACCCCCCCTCCACTACCAGTTTCATTTTCTTCCTGGTATTTGTCATACCTGAAATTCTCTGATTTATGTGTTTCCATTTTTACTGTCTGCCATTTCCTCTAGAATGGAAACTCCATGAGAAAAGGGACTTTTCTGTCTCATTCGCTGTTATGTCCCCAGCACACAGAGTGGGTGCTCCATAAATATTCTTTGGATAGTGGACTAAATGACTACCAGTGGTAACAGCTGAATTAAATCTGGCTCCTTCCCAAGCTAGTGTGGTGGGGGACAGAGGGCTTCAGCCACAGCTTCTCCCCAACATCCAGCCCAGCAATGACCCAGCCGCCACTGGAAGCTCCCTGGTCTCCTGTAATGGAACAAGGGGAGTGCCACGGGCCTCCACCATGCCCCCCTCCTTCCTCCTCCTCCCATGCTGTTTCCCTCCCCCTTCTCCTGTCCCCCTCCCCCCCACTGCTTCACAACATCTTAGAATATAAAAAAAAATTCTATTAATAAATTAATTTAAATAAATAAATAATAAACCTAGCTCCTCATCTCTAAAGAGGCTTAAGGGCATCCCAGACAGGTACACTGTATCTTCTCGAGTTAATCAGTTGGCAGATAACAATGCTGGTGTTCCAAATACTGTCTGATTCCACTTACGTGAAGTACTTAGAGTAGTCAGATTCAGAGACAGAAAGTGGAATGGTGGCTGCAGGGACTGAGTGAGGGGAAGTGGGGATTAGTGTTGAATGGATATAGAGTTTCAGTTTACAAGATGAAAAGAGTTATGGAGATGGATGGCGATGGGGGGTGTATAACATTTTGAGTGCATTTAATACCACTGAACTGTACACCTAAAAATGGTTAAGATGGTAAATTTTATGTGTATTTTACCACAATAAAAAAAATGAGGAAAAAATTTAGTGTCCCCCAATATTCTATTGCTCCTTCTTCTAGGGAATTTTTAGCAGAGCATATGGCCGCTAAACTAAAGACCTTATTTCCCAGCTTCATTTGCGTTTAGAGTGGCCATATGACTTCATTCTGGCCAATGGGCAGTGTGGGAAGCGAAGGTCATGCCTTTGTGGGAGGGTGTACTCTACTCCCCCTCTTTGATTTTCCCACTTGCTGGAATTTGAACGTGCGAGAGGTCATCCTGGGACAAGCAGATGAGGGCAGCATGGTAAGGCTGAAAGAACAACAAGGTAGGAGTCTCAGGCCCATCATCTCAGAGATGAGAGGGAAACTTCCACTTTGTTTAAGCCACTCATGACAGGTAGTCTCCAAAGATGATCAGCAAGAATCCCTCCATCCCAAAATGCACGTGCCATCCCTCTCACCAAGAGGTAGAGTCTATTTTCCCTCTTCTTGAATCTGAGCTTGGCCTGTGGCTTGCCTCAATCAGGAATGTAGTAAAAGAGAAGCTGTGCTGGTTCCCAGCCAGGGCCTCAAGAAGCCTTACAGCTTCAGCTTCTCCTCTCTGGGAACCCAGCTGCCATGCTGTAAGGAAGTCCAAGCTCCCTTCCTGGAAAGTGAGGCCACATAAAGAGGTCCTCCAGGATGAGACACCACATGGAGAAAGAAGACCCATGGAGGAGAACCAAGACACCCCAGCTGAGAGCAAGTGCCAAAGCCCCAGATATCATCAGATGTCCCATCAGCCCCAGTCATCTCAGATTGTCCATGCCATCCCAGCCACCAGCCAAATATAGCCACTTGAGAGACCCCAGCAACACCATGTGGAGCAGGAGAACCACCAAATCATCCCACAGAATCATGAAAAATAATAAATCATAGTTTTAAGCCACTACATTTGGGAGGTGGGGGGAGCTTTTATAAAGCCATTGCCATTGGAAACAGCAATGATATTTTGGAGACTTTGTTGCTGAGGCCAAATCTATATCCTACCTGGCACAGTCGGTTTCAAATGCCCTGCTTAAAGTAGCTGAATTAAGACAGTAATGTATGTGAAGAATTGAGGTTACAATACATGCTCTAAAGGAAGGCTGAGCATGCAAATAGCAGAGGAAAGGGGGTGACGGAACTTCAGACTGATCTGGACTGCCCTGGACTCTCTCCCCATAGCTTGCTGCCGCTGCTCTGTGCCAGCGTGTTCCTCACTTCAGCAGCTCTCTGCTCCTTCCTTATGGAGCAGCAGAGTTTCTGCCACCAATGGCTCACTCTTGCTGGTACCATGATAAAACAAACAAAAAAAATCATGGCCATGGTGAAATGGGGACAGATCATGATTGGCTCAGCACAAATTACCTGCCCTCCCCCAAACCAATCACCTGGGGCTGAGGTGGGGGGCAAAGTCTGTAAGAAAATGACAGGATTTATGAGAACACTGAGATGGGGCAGCAGGGAGAAATAGTCCCTAGAACAACCATACAGGGGATGCTTTCCATCTCTCACCCATATTCCCTCAGCACTTACCGCTTCCAAGTACACTATCTGCTTCCAGCTTCCAGCACAGTGACTCTGCTCAGAGCTCTTTCTGACTGCTGGAACCCACTCTGCCCAAGGGTGGGGCATGCTGGAAGGACCAGGGAATTAGTGCTCCTGAGAGCAGCCCTCAACCAAAAACTGATGGGACATGGTGGATAAATAACCCAGCTCCTTTGCCCCCTGGATGGAACAACTCTAGGGTGCACAGTCTACACTGTCTGCCAGAACCCCCTGGCAAGATTAACACACCCTTCTTTGACTTGCCTTTCTCTGCCTTCTTTCCCTACTCCCCACAGGTCTTCTCTGAACCTCCCAAGTAAATGACTTGCATTTGAATCCTCTTCTCAGTGTCTGGTTCTGGGAGAACCCACACTAAGACAAAGGAGATATAATTCCCAGAAGGAAGGAGGGACACTCGGTCATAAGTACAATTCATGCCCATGACACCTCCCCATCCCCAATCCCTTCTCAAAGAAGCTGCTGCTTCCACAGTTTGAAAGTAGGAACTACATGTGCCTACACCCTGGCTCTGGCTGATTAAGCCAGGGTTTACATCCTACCCCAATGTACCAGTCAAGGTTCTTAACTGCGTTCAGTAGAAGCCACTGTAACTAGTTCAAACAGAAAAGGGGATATTCAGGGTTATTAGCCCACTGAATCTCTAGGAGAGTCAGAAAATCAGTCCTGGGGCTACTCAGACCCTCCTATTGCTGTGGGAAACAAATACCATAGCTCCACTGCTAATGCCACCCAGGATTCCAGAATTTTCTGCTAAAACCTCTCTCATTTGCATCAGACACTTGGGGAAACAGTTTAGCAGTTTCTCACAAAATTAAACCTATACTTACCATATACCCAACAATCCCACTCCTAGGTATTTGCCCAAGAGAAGTGAAAACTTAAGTCCACACAAAATCCAGTACAATATGGGCTGGCCCGTGGCTCACTTGGGAGACTGTGGTGCTGATGACACCAAGGCCACAGGTTCGGATCCCTATATAGGGATGGCCGGTTAGCCCGCCTTGGCCGTACAGCAGTAAAAATGGTTAAGATGGTAAATTTTATGTGTATTTTACGGCCGGTTAGCTCACTTGGGAGAGTGTGGTGCTGACACCACCAAGTCGAGGGTTAAGATCCCCTTATCGATCACCTTGAAAACAAACAAAAAAAAAAACCAGTATGATACATGAGTAGAGGATTTATTTAGAATTGTCCCAAACTGGAAGAAACCCAAATGTTCTTCAATGGATGAATGAATAAACAAACTGTGGTACATTCATATAATGAGATATTACTCAGCAATGAAAAGGAATAAACTATTGATACATAAAATAAAAGAGGGATGAACCATTGATATACACAACTATTGATAACACCGAGGTCAATGGTTCAGGTACCCCGACCAGTCAACTGCAAAAAAAAAACCCCAAAACAAACAAACAAACAAGAAAACCCCACAATAGCATAGACCCATCTGAAATGCAGCATGCTAAAGTGAGAGATGCCAGACTTAAAAGGCTACATGCTGCATGACTCCATTTCTATGACATTCTGGAAAAGTCGACACTACAGGGACAGAAGTCAGATTTCAGATTACTGGTGGCCAAGGGCTAGAGGTGGAGGAAGTGACTGACTACGGAGGGAAATGAGGGAGCTTTTTAGGGTGATAGAATTTTTCTAGACACTTATTGTACTGGTGATTACCTGGCTCTATGCATTTGCCAAAACTCAGAACAGCACATTAAAAAGAATAAATTTTACTCCAGGTAAATCACTAGTGAATGAAAAAAATTGTTTTAATGAAATGGAAATTGTAAGCACCAAAGAAACTGGTGAGGAGGTTTCACAATCTCTGTCTTCTACTACTTGCAGTGTTGATGACTATGCAGATGTTTCCCACGCCAGCTTGTTAGGAAGTGCTAGCATGTGCTGGCTCCCTGGAAGGTGGGTGCGGCAGAACGCTGGCGGTCCACCATATTTTTTTTCTTCCCTTCTTCCATTGAAACAGAATTTGTAATTGGGTGTGTGGTTCTGTCTCAGTCCATTTTGTATTGCTATAACAGAATACCTGAGACTGGGTAATTTATAAAGAACAGAGATTTATTTCTTACAGTTCTGGAGGCTGGGAAGACCAAGGTCAAGGGGCCTGCTGAGCTCATCCTTTTCATCATAAAGCCACTTTTGCAATAACTAACCCACTCCCTTGATAATGGCCTCATGATCTAATCACCTCTTAAAGCTTCCACTTTTAAAACTGTTACAATGGCAATTAAATTTTAACATGAGTTTGCACAGGAAATTCAAACCATAGCAGGCCCCCTCAGCCTCTTTGGAGCCAGGTGTGGTGATGTTAACTGTCTTCTGGCCAATGGAACGTGGGAAGAAATAATGTGGGCACAACTTCCAGATCGTGTCCCTAAAGGCAGAGTGTGTTCTCCCTTTCTTCATCCTTCCTCTTGGCTGCAATGTGGCCCTGATACTGGCAGTGCCCAGGCATCTTAGATCACAACAGCTAGCTTTTTATTTGTAAAATGAAGGTTTTGATATGTAATTTAAGTAATATTTGATGGTTTTATCAGTTGTGATTCATCCACATGATAAATGCAGTCATTACAAATAAATTAGAGCTCTACAAACTGATTCAAAGGAATTTTAATTGAGAAAAGCAAGATGCAGAGAAGTGAATATAGTACAGTCCCAAACAATGACCATATATATATATGTTTACATATCTGAGTGATGGCAGAGAAAGCTATGAAAGGATACACCTCAGGCAAGGAGATGGGAAAGGGTGAGAGCAAACCATTACATTGGGGATTAAGGACTGAAAGTAAATGAAATATATGATAGCAATAATGTGTATAACATGATGCTATTTATATAAAATCATATGTGTAAAATTGCGTGCATCTGCATAGAGAAATATGAATGTGTAGTCAAGAGAATGTCAACAGTGGTATCTCCAGGTGATGGGATTTAGGCAACATATTTTCTTTATTTTTTTTATATATTATATAGGTTAAAAATATTTCCTATAAAAATCCAATTTTATTTAATCAGATTTTTTTTTTTTTTTTTTTTTTTTTGTCTTTTTCCATGTCCGGCAACAGATCGCAACCCTCAGTGTTGCCCCCGTACCGGACCGGGGACCGGCAACGGGATTGCAACCCTCGTCGTTGCTCCCGTGCCTCCCTCAGCCAGTGCGCCGGAACCGGTCTGCATGTGGGATCCGAACCCTCGGGCGGGAGCACCGCCGTGCTTCCCAAGCGGCGCACTATCCAGTGCGCCACTGGGCCGGCCCTTAATCAGATTTTTACAGGAAATATTTTTAACCTATATAATCAGGAAAAAATAAAGGTATTTTAATTTCAGAAAATACAACATATAAACAAAGTCGATTGTACAGGAGAAAAAAATACAGAATTTCTGCTGCTGGTAATGGTGTTCTAAGTAATCAGAAACCATCCTCTACTGCAGAACAACCAAAAATGTAGGATGGAATATATGGAGAAAAATTATCAAAAGTGTGAAGCACTAGTAAGAGAGTAAGGAAATACTGTCCAAAATCCAGAATGAACAAGCAAGGAGCCTAAAACTTAAACACCCTCACTTTGTTCTGAAGATATTTTCTAGTCCAGAGGACTGGAGAGTCTGAAAATCAGTTCTTCATTTTGAGATGAGATCTGAAAGGCTTCATCCTCAAGGGAAAAGTAAACGAAAAGTCACTGAGCCCTCATGTGAATTTATAGCTTACCTGTGTACTCCCAAAGTGAGTTAGGTAAACCCAGGTCTTGTCCTAGATTAACAGTGTCCCTGGGTAACTGACAGGTGCAAACAGATGTTTCGTCTGGAGTAACATACCACCATGTTAGGCATTCATATTCTTTATACAAATCTAAGACATCATGAATGCGAACTAGAGGAATCAACAGATCTGAGAGCATGTCCACAAGCACTTAGATACTACAATTGTCAGATACAAACTATAACATGGCTACATGGATTTTCAAGAAAATAAAACACAAGTTTGAAAATATTATCAGGGACCAGAAACTATAAAAAGTGAAAGAGCATATTATAATATAAAACAAAAAGCAATTTTAGAACTAAAATATACAATAACTGAAATTAAAACCTCAATGGATGTGTTCAATAGAAATTAGTTGGAGCTCAAAAAAAGAAGGTAGGTTAAAAGAAACTACCCAGGATTCACTAAAGACAAAAAGATGAGAGATATAAAGCATAAGATAAAAGACAGAGAATTTCTGACTTATTCTATTGTAGTTCCTGAAGAATGAGATAGGGGCAATATTTGAATAGATCATGACCAAGTTAGAGTTACAGCAAGAATGCAAGGTTGGTTAAATATTAGAAAATGAATTAATGTACATCAGTTCATTAACAACTTAAGGGGGGAAATGTGTGCCTACCTGAACAGATGCAAATAAAGTGTTTGATGAAATTCAATATCAACATCAATTAAAACTTTCAGCAAACTAAGAATAGAATTTTAAAAATTGATGAACAGCACTACCAAAACCTACAGCTAACATCATTTATGGTTAAGTATTAAAAGGCTTAATGATTAAATATTAAAAGCTTTCCTTCTGAGATTTGGAGTGAGATAAAAGTGGCTGGATAATTTATAAAGAACAGAAGTTTATTTGGCTCACAGTTCTCGAGGCTGGAAAGTCCAGGAACATGGTGCCAGCATCTGGTGAGAGTTATCCCATGGCAGAAGGACAGAAGGTAGAAACCAGAACATGAAACAGAGAGCGATGGGGGCCAAACCTATCTTTTTTTTTTTTCCTTTTTGTCTTTTTTCGTGACTGGTAATGGGATCACAACCCTCGGTGTAGCGCCCACACCGGATCAACCAGTGAGCAGACTGGTCTCTATATGGGATCCGAACCCTTGGCGGGAGCGCCACACTCTACCGAGTGTGCCACCGGGCCAGCCCCAAACCCATCTTTTTATAGGAGCCCACTCTGGTGATAACTAACCCAATTCTGTGATAACAGCATAAATTCATTCATGAGGGCTGAGCCCTTGTGACCTAATCACTTCTTAAAGGTCCCACTTCACAATACCATTACATTGGGGATTAAGTTTCCAGCACATAAACTTTAGGGGACATTGGGCTGGCCAGTTAGCTCAGTTGGTTAGAGCACAGCCTTATAACAACACCAAGGTCAAGGGTTCAGCCCATACCGGCCAGCTGCCAAAAAACAAACAAACAAACAAATAAACGGCCAGCTGCCAAAAAACAAACAAACAAACAAATAAACTTTAGGGGACGTATTCAAACTATTTCATTTATCATGTTATTGGATTGGAGTCAGTTTCCCTCTGAATTTGCTTATGTATTCAACGAATTTATAATCTAAGTTCTAACAGTTTTTTCTTGTGGAACTTGCAGGTGGATCCTAAATTTTACACAGAAATATAAAGAGTTAAGTATACCAAAGATGCTCTTGAAGAAGAACAAGGTAGGAGGTCTCATACTAACCGCCAGCTGCCAAAAAACAAACAAACAAACAAATAAACTTTAGGGGACGTATTCAAACTATTTCATTTATCACGTTATTGGATTGGAGTCAGTTTCCCTCTGAATTTGCTTATGTATTCAACGAATTTATAATCTAAGTTCTAACAGTTCTTTCTTGTGGAACTTGCAGGTGGATCCTAAATTTTACACAGAAATATAAAGAGTTAAGTATACCAAAGATGCTCTTGAAGAAGAACAAGGTAGGAGGTCTCATACTAACTGATACCAAGACTTACTGTAAAGCTCCAGGAATTAACACAGTGATTGGTGAACTAGAACAGAACAGAGTCCAGAAATATTTCCATGTATATATGGCTACCTCATTTGGAATTGAGGTTTTACTGCAAAGCAGTGGGGAGAAAGATGGTCTTTTCAACAAATTGGCTAAGCTACTTTGCTATCCAATTGGATAAAAAGGACATTAGACTCCTACCTCACACCAAACACAAAAATCAACCCTTGGTAGATTATGGCCCTACATGGGAAAGGCAAAACAAAGGTTTTTAAAAGATAACATAGGAGAATAAATTCATAACCTTAAGGAAGAGAAAGAGTTCTTAATGAAGACCCCCAAAAGCACTAACTATAAAACAAAAGGTCAGGCCGGCCCGTGGCTCACTCGGTAGAGTGCGGTGCTGATAACACTAAGGCCACGGGTTCGGATCCTATATAGGGATGGCCGGTTTGCTCACTAGCTGAGCGCGGTGCTGACAACACCAAGCCAAGGGTTGAGATCCCCTTACCAGTCATCTTTAAAAAAAAAAAAAAAAAGTCGATACATTTGACTAATTAACATTAAGAATTTGCATTCATCATAATATACCTTGGTGTGATGTGGTTATATATTTAGATTTATATCTTAAAAGGACATTATTTCCTAAAGATACCTACTTACTAAAAACTTTTGGATGAAAAAATAAGACGTCTAGGATTTATTCAAAATAATCCAAGAGGGAGGAAGTAGGTTCAGGTAGAGAGGAATTAAGACTGGCCATAAATTGACAATTACTGAAGCTGATGATAAGTCTATGGGAATTAATTGTACCATTCTCTCTACTTTTGTGTATGTTTGAGATTTGCCATTATAAAAAGATACCATTAAAAAATGGTCACAGAGTAAGAGAAAATATTTGTAATACGTAGTCTCAGACAAAAGATTTGAGTCCTGCATTTATAAGGAATTCCTTAAGAACAAACGAACAGTGAATTCCAAAAGAAAAATGAGCAAACTGTCCAGTAGGCACTTTACAAAAGAGGAAATCCAAACGGCAATACAGGTATGAAAAGGGGCCAGCCCCGTGGCGCACTCGGGAGGGTGCGGCGCTGGGAGCGCAACGACGCTCCCGCCACGGGTTCGGATCCTATATAGGAATGGCCGGTGCACTCACTGGCTGAGCGCGGTGCGGGTGACACCAAGCCAAGGGTTGCAATCCCCTTACCGGTCACGAAAAAGAAAAAAAAAAAAGTATGAAAAGGTGCTCGACCTCAGAAGGGAAATGCAAATTAAAATAGCAATGCAAAACCACTCCACACCTTTCCTTCCACCTCCTAGAAATGTCAAAATTATCAAAAGTATGAAAAGGTGCTCGACCTCAGAAGGGAAATGCAAATTAAAACAGCAATGCAAAACCACTCCACACCTTTCCTTCCACCTCCTAGAAATGTCAAAATTATCAAAATCTGACAATATCAGGTATGGCGAAGATGTGGAGCAACGAAAAATCCCATACACTGCTGAAGGAGTAGAAGTGGCTTAACTGCTTTAGGAAACAGTTTGGCCTTGCCTTTTCTGACTCAGAACTTCTGCCTCATTTGTACCTTAGAGAGATTGGTGCCCTGGGCGCCAGGAGTCCTGTGTGAGGATCTTCGCAGCTGCCCTGTCTATAAAGCCCTTCAAGCAAAGCAACCCGAATGCCCTCACAAGAGAATGGATACACGTGTTGTAGCATGATCACACAATGGGATGCTAGGTAAGAAGGAGAACAAATATACTAGATTTATTTGCCATGACATGGATTTATCACTCAAAGATAGTGTTGAATAAAAGAAGAAAGAAGCCATATACAGTACAGAAGAGTACATACAATACGGTTTCCATTTACATAAAGTTTAAAAACTGCCCAAATTAGACTACAGTGTTTAGAAAGTATGCATAGGTGGCAAATTATTAAGAAAAGTGAGGAAGGATTTCATCAGAACAAAAATGGTTACCTGTCAAGGACCATTTGTGAATTAAAAAGTACAAAACAGGAATTTTCTAGAATATGTCTATGTCATCTTTCTTTATGTGGAGATAGATACTCAAGTATTTACTCAACGGTTCATTAAGCTGAGCATTTGCTTTTTTCCGTAGGCATTCTGTTTATATTTCACAATAAATAAAGTTTAAAAGATCTAATAATGCTTGTGCATCATAAAATATTTGAAAAATACAGCAAAATACAAAAGAAAAAAAATCACCTACCTTGCAGAGACAAATTCTATTAATGTCTCATTATATTTCCATTCCGTCTTTATTCTGGGCATATTTTTACATATTCTGACCGTACTGCATATGCAAATTTGCATCCTGTCCATTTTTGCAAACAGCTTGTATTAGCCTGGAATGAGCAGCTATATTCCCTTCAACCGCTCACCTGTGACATGACTCACTGTTGTACATCGGCTCTCTGCCCTGGAAAGTAACCAAAGAGATGACCTTCACAGTCCAAGGGCAGAATAGATTACATGCTAAAGCTACGATTTCATTCTCAGTTTACCTCTGTTTAGAAAGAGCTGTGGGATAAGTCTCTATTTCCCTTTTCCCCTTCCCACATCCTGGAATACAGATGCGGTGGGAGCCATCCTGCACCACGCAGGCCAGGGCACTCCCCTAAGGATGGCAGAGCTATAGGTAGAAGCAGCCTGGATCTCTAACACCATGAAGCCCTGGATTGTTTATGTTCACTCTATTTGTAAGAAAGAAATCAAATTCCACTATGTTTATGCCACTGTTATATTGAGTTTTGTTTCAGAGTTCATATCCTACCTATCCTATATCCTATCTAACAAACGGTGCTCATGTATCATGAGCAATTTCTCATGTTCCTAAATCTCTTTAGACATGCTAGTCTTAAAGGGGTCATAACAGTCTGTCCACTGAAGTTACTGATTTTTTATTCACTCATTTACTCATTCATTCATTCATTTACCCAACACATATTTGTTGAGTGCTTTCTAAGTGCAGGCCCAGTGATGGGTGATGGGGATGCAGTAGTGAACAAAACTGCCCTCATGGAGCTAACATCCTAGTGGGGGGAAACAGACGATAAACAAGAAAACAAGTAAATAAACAATATAATTCTTCTCTGTTTTCAGAGATATCATGTCCCAAAATGTGTGGCAGAGACTGGCTAACTGCTCACCAAAACTGCTTCCTTCTGCTCCTTTGCACACAGCTGGTCTACGTTTCCCATCCTCCCTTGCAATCAGTTATGAACATGCAACTGACTTGACTTCCAGCCAATGGCATGTGAGCACATGTGTTGTGTCCAACTTCCAGGCGTGACCATAAAAACCTCCCACATGGGGCCCTCATCTCTTTCAACACCCACCGAAGAAAGAGAAATGGAAGCAGTGGAGAGAGAACTAGAAGAGGCCAGAGTTGCCAGATGGAAAAAGCCTGAGTCCCCGTATGATTCTGACAACCTATAAAGAAACTCAGAGAAACAGACTGTCCAGAATAAATCAGTTTATTTGGAAATAGCAGAGACTGCAATCCAGAATATACATGGTATAATGGATCATAGGCATATCTGGGGAATCAGGGCCAAGGATAAACTTTTAAAACCAAAGAGAAGTTCACATAAGCTTCTTTGAAATAAGTTCATTCATTGGTGGAGACAGCTGCGTGTAGGTCAATGTCCTTGTGCAGGTGGCTTATCTGGAACACTGCAATCTTGAGGAAGTTCTTGTGATAAGTCCTGTTACCAGTCTGCGTCCAGGAAAGTCTTGTGATAAGTCCTGTTACAGGCATGTGTGTGTGAGGGCTTCTTCTTCATGGCCTCCCCCAACTCCATTTTGTTAGAATTTGACATAAGGGACTCCATTGTGGTACTGGCAACTTTCACAACTCTGAGGAGCTGAGTCACCCTGCTGGCTGTATCACACTATGATGTGAATGAAAAATAGAGTCTATTAAGACACTGAGATTTGTGGATTCTTTGGTTAACAATAGCTAATTATTTACCTTACCTAATACACTTCATGAAGAAATGGCTGTAGTAGACCAATTAAAAAAAAATGACTCCAATTTTCCACCCCTCTCTGTCTCCTCTGCCCTCTGCCACTGCACTTCACAGCATCTCCCATCAAAGGGTAGAATCTACGTCCCCATCCTTTGAGTCTGAGACGGTCTTGGGACCTGATCTGGCTAAAAGAATGAGGCAGAAGGAGAAGAGATGGTGTGACAGTTGCTTGCTAACTGATACGGGCTCCCTGACCAAATAAATTCAGAAATTCATGCTCAGGAGGTCCCTTCTCGTACAGTTATCATGAACTCTAGCATGTTAATAAAAATTCCTGCAACAAACAGCTCATCTAACTTCATTAAAGCCAACATGCTCCATATTTCATTTAACAAAGAGCCCCTTTCCATATTAACATCCAATGGATCCAATAGATCTTCAACAAGTCCTGGTAAGACGCATGATTAATTCCAATTTGGTTTTGGTCCCTTTTTTTTTTTTTTTCTGTCACTATTATTTTAAATGGCATTATGAAAATCCTTTTTTTTTTTTTTTTTTTTGTGGATCTTCATCAAGTCCTGGTAGGATGCATGATTAATTCCAATTTGGTTTTGGTCCCTTTTTTTTTTTTTTTTTTTGTCACTATTATTTTAAATGGCATTATGAAAATCCTTTTTTTTTTTTTTGGCAGCTGGCCAGTGCGGGACTGGTGAGGGGATTTGAACTCTTGACAACACCATGCTCTAACCAACTGAGCTAACTGGCCAGCCCCACGAAGATCTTTGTACCAAAAGTTTTCACACTTGCTGGATTATTTCCAGGGATTGAATTCCTAGAAGTGTAAGTGGGGGATAAACAGATGTGCACATTTTTAGGCTTTGGACTCAGGCTGCCTGATCCTTGTCCAGAGGGTCATTCCCATTTATACCCCGAAAACAGTGAATAGGGTCGCATATTTGCCTGAATGCTCCTCAAATATAGGGAACCATATTTTAAAGATCTTTGCTAATTTGGCAGGCAAAGGAGAGCAGCTCAGTATTTCAAGTAGCAAATTATTTGGATATTATGGGAGATAAACTTGCCTTTAGATTTTTTTTGGCTATTTGTATTTCTTTTGTGAATTTTCTTTTCCTGTTTTTTGCCCTTTTTCCTTCTAGTTTGTTTGCTTTTCATATTAATTTATAAATATCTTCATTACATTAAGGATGTTAACCATTTTTCCATCATACTTGTTGCAAATATTTTTCTCTACTATTAATCTTCATTTGGGTCATGCCCTTTTTGAACATATGGAATATTCAACTCTTTATACAGTCAAACCCATCAATCTTTTCCTTGCATTTCTGTCACATTCTATTGGTTAAAGGGAGTAAAATATCCAAGGCAGACTGAAGGGGAGAGGATTATATAAAGGTGTGAACAGAGAGGTATAGTTCTTTGGGAGCCACAATATAACTGACTTCCACAATCTGTTAAGGACCTCTTTACTGCCCATTCACAAGGGCCAGGCAGGAAGCAGATGCAATGGTAGGCCACACAGACAGTTTCCTGAAATGCAGTGAGCATGTGGGCCCAGGCTATTACCGAGCCCTGAGGCAGGTACCACTTCCAACCTGGGACGGTGAATGCCTGAGAAGGCTTTCATGGAGGAAGTAACCCCAGATCTGTATTTTTTTTAATGAGTAAAACATAGTCAGTCAAATGGAAGAGCATGTACAAAGGCTCATAGGTGAGAAACCACCTAGAGATTTACTCTTGGTGAATCGCTAAAGTTCAAATCAGGGAGATGAGGCTGGCGCCAGACCAGAATCTATATAACAGGGTGACAGAGGCCCTGAATGTCACGTAAAGAAGTCTGCCTTTCATCTTGAAGAACAGTGATTCCCAACCAGCAACTAGGTTTCAGAATTACCGGATTCTAGGTGTGAATTTTCTGACTTTGAGGTATCTAAGCAATATCTAGGGGGCTGGGGGATGTCCAGTTGGTAGCCAGTCTGTACATCAGGAGACAGTATGGGCTAGGAATTGTAGCCATGTAGACAGCCACCAAACCCACCAGAATGGAGAAGGTCATGTAAAGAGAATGTCTACAGTCAGGAGAGAAAGGGACTCATGTCAATTCCTCAGAGAACATGTTTTGTGGCAAGACGTGGCCACCAATTCCTCACATCAAGAGGTGGGATCTACGTAGCCTCTTCTTGAATCGAGGTGGGCTTGTGATTGCTTCAACCAGCATCAGCAGAAATGATGCTGTGTGACTTCTGAAGCTGAGACAGAAAAGAGCATACCATTTCTGCCTGGATCTTTTGGGACAGTTGCTCTAGGAGAAGCTGGCTGCCATGTAAAACCACCGTGTTGGAGTGGCCATGTGTAGTGCCCCTGGTCAACAGCGCAGCTGAGCTCTCAACCAACAGCCAGCACCATTGCCGGCCATGTGAATAAGCCACCTTGGACATCAGCCCCATTGAACTTTCAAATGACTCCAGCTCCAGCCAACATCTGACTTCAGCCACCTGAGAGACACCAAGCGAGAATAGCCCCTCTGAACCCTTCCTGAATTCCTGACCCATAAAATCAGAGGAAAAATAAAATGTTTGTTTTAAGCTGCTTAATTTGAGGATAATTTGCTATACAGCAATATATAACTGAAACACCAGGGTCATAAACTCAACAAGAATAGCCCCTCTGAACCCTTCCTGAATTCCTGACCCATAAAATCAGAGGAAAAATAAAATGTTTGTTTTAAGCTGCTCAATTTGAGGATAATTTGCTATACAGCAATATATAACTGAAACACCAGGGTCATAAACTCAACCCTAACTCTAGCCCTACAGCAGCCAGACATGGAATTAAGTCAGTGAGCTGGGTATGGGGTACGACAGCAGGTGTGGTAGGGAGCCCTGGTGCACTGGGGAGCCCATGCTGTGCTGCTCCGGACTATATCTGCCCCAGATCTGTTCCTCACCTTCCCCCTTCTGCCAGAATTCCAGGCTGCAATTCTAATCTCCTCTTTATTAGAATTTACCTAGGGTTTGGCCTGTGGGAAGCACTGGCAGGAGACTGCAGGGCGGGAGCAAAAGGCCAGCGTAATTCTCCCCTTTCTCCCTGTGGTTGTGCCTCCTCCACACAGCCAAACGACCCCACTGTGTTTCCAGCTCCCACTCAGTGGCCCTGTCTCTGGGCTCTGGAGACATCACCTTTGTTGCTCCAGCCCACTGCAGCAGCAGCTTCCTTCTGATGCTGATTCCAATTACTTCATTATCTCCTGCTGGGCCCCTCGTACCCTAAACCCCCACGTAACCAACTCCATGTGTTAGTGTCTCCCTGTTTTAATATGGGAGTGTTTTCTGTATCGGCATCAGGCCTTCACAGGTTCAGGGCTTCCAGTCCAGTGGGCCCAAGTAGAGAAGTGGGCTCTGTGTTGGCACATATCTCAATGTGACAGAAGCCAGAAATCGGAATTGTCATAAGGAACATTCCAACAATTAAACACCATAGCTCCTGATGGCCCTTTGACTTCACAGTAGGTGAAGGCAGCAAAAGAGACTGAAAAGAAGCAGCTGGGGCAGTTCACTTGCTGGGCAGTGAAGAGACCTTTCCTGAGCTCCTACTATGTGCAGGCACTGTGCAAGGAGCTGGGGACGCAGTGGTAAGCAAGAGAGATGAGCCCTTACCTGTGAATTCTTACGTCACAGTGGGGGAAACAGACAAACAGTGAAGAGCAGCGTGTGATACCTGCCCTTTAGAGAATGGAAAGCGAGAGACAGAGCACAGCATGGGTGCAGGGCAGTCAGGCTTTAGTTGGGGTGGCATGATAGCAACTCTGAGATGGAGATACCTGAGCTGAGACCTGAAGGAAAAGAAGGAGGTGGCCCTTTACAGATCTGGGAGAACCATATTACCAGAGAAGGGAATGGCCATCACAAAGGCCCTCAGGCAGCAAAGATCTGCGAGTGTGTGAGGAACTTCGAGAAGGTTGGCATGGCTGGGGCAAAGACTATTATTAACATATGGGCAATCTTGTCTTAGTTATTCTGACTCCCTTCAAATCAGTTTAAGGCAAATTCCAGGCATCATATGATTACATCCGTAAATATGTATCCTTTCTGATCAGGGCCTTTGTGATGGCCATTCCTCTCCTGGGAATGTGGTTCTCCCAGACCTGTGCAGGCCTGGCTCCTCCTTTTTCAGCGGTCCAGCTGCATGGGGGGGAGGGAGGGATGTGAGGATGGAGAGGCCACAGTGGCCACATGATGCAGGGCCACGGGACCTCCACAGGAAGAGTTTGGATTTTACTCTAAGTGCAATGAAAAGCCATTGGAAGGTTTTACGCAGGGAAGTGATGTGATCTGATTTATGTTTTTGAAAGATCCCTCTAGTTGTGGTGTATGACAAGTAGGGTACACGATTAGAGGCAAGGAAACAAGAGCATAAGCTCTTGTGTTGGTTCAGGTGAGACTTAATGGTGCCTGAATCAGGGTATTCACACTGAAGGGGTGAGAAGTGAGTATGTTTCAGAGAGTCCTGTGTCACAGAAACCAGGAGGCAGGCCTTAAGACAAGAATGGTCTGGAGGGCTTGTTAAAATGCAGACTGCTGGGTCCCATCCCCAGAGATTCTGGTTCAGTAGTTTTACCACAACAGAGAATTTGCATTTCAAACAAGTTGTCATGTGATGCTGATGCTGCTGGTCCAGGAATCACACTTTGAAAACCACAGGTCTGGAACAACACTTTCCAGCAGAAATATAATGAAAGCCACATATGTGATTTAAAGGTTCTAGCAGCTACATTAAAAAAGTAAAAAGAAACGAGTGAAAGTAATGTTAATAAAATATTTCACTTGTATTTGTTTTATTAATAATAGTTAATGTTTTATTTCAGTTAATATTAATATACCCAAAATACTATCATTTTAATGTTATCAATATTTTTAAATGATTCATGGATATTTCACATTCTTTTTTTCATATTAAGTCTTTGAAATCCCAGTGTGTATTTTGCAACTATAGTATATGTCAACTAGGCCTAGTAAAAGCCTCAGTAGCCACCTGTGTAGCCAGTGGCTACCATACTGACAGCACTGGACAGCACAGGACAGGCCTGAATGTCAGCCATTATTGCAGGACCAGGGTGTTGAGAGTGGAGACTTGCCTCTTGAATTTAGCAACAAGAATGAGCTTTAACAATAAAAAGTTTCATTTTTATGAAGCAGAGGGAGAAGGAATGGAGAGGAAGTATGCAGACACTTCCTGTGGCTTTATAATGGGTGGATCAGGCTGACAAAACCCAAAACCAACATCACATCACAAGACCACCAGACATTATGTTTTTCCTGATGGAAGAAATCTACACTACCCATGAAGTATTCTTACCCCAAAATTGAACCTGAATTTGACCCAGCATCTAAATCTACCACTTTACAAGACATACAGGGGACAGAAGAACGTATTAAAGGACACCAAGGGCCAGCCCGGTGGCGCATGCTACAGTGCGCCGCTTGGGAAGCGCGGCAGGCGCTCCCGCTGAGGGTTCGGATCCCACATACAGACTGGTTCCCGCTCACTGGCTGAGCGAGGGGCAGGCGCAGCACTGAGGGTTGCGATCCCGTTGCCGGTCCCGGTCCGGTACGGGCACGACACTGAGGGTTGCGGTCTGTTGCCGGTCACTAAAAAAGACAAAAAGGAAAAAAAAAAAAAAAAAGGACACCAAAAGGTGCAAACAGCAAGTAAGACTGTGAGATGAGAGGGAGAAGAAACTGTCATAGAATAAGACTTAAAGGGGTACCAAACAAATGCACTGCATAGACCCTGTTTGGATTCTAATTTGAACAAACCAAGAATTAAAGGACATTTATAAGACAATCAGGGAAATTTGGAAACAGGTTGGATATTAGATGCTATTAAAAAATTATCGTTAATTTTTAGGTGTGATAAAGATGTCACAATTACATTTATGATACTTTAGAGCTACATATTTATGTATGAAATCATATGATGTCTGGGATTTGCTTTAAACTAATTCGGAGGGAGTCGGAATAAATAAAGCAAGATTGGCCATATGTTGATAATAGTTGAAGCTAGAAGATGGGTACTTGGAGGATCATTATATTATTCTATTTTTGTGTATAGTTGAACATTACCATAATAAGGTTTCAAAGGGACAGCGGGGAAGGTGGCTGTGAAGAAAAACACAGAAGAGAAAAGACATTTTCTTTCACGACCGGAGCGCCGTGAACAGGCTCGAGAGCTGACAAGGGACAGCTGAGATGCAGGAGAGCGAGAAGGCGGCTGAGCTGCCTCCAGGGCATATGCAGTGGTCTAGGGTGTCACTCTTTCTGTTGCCCGAGTAAGGAACGGCGTAGCCACCCCTGGCTGTCTTATCTTAGCTCCCGCTGCCGTGGCTCCTACACCAAGCCCTTGGTGCCTCCCCACCCACTAAACCCAGCGGGCCCGGCAGACCTTCCGCGCCTGCGCAACACCGCCCTCCCGGGGCGCGGGTCCTACACCCCATAATCCCCCGCGCCGCTCTGGGCGCGCTCTGAGCAAGTGCGGCCGCCGCCTCCAGACGTAGGCAAGGTGTTGCAGAGGGACACAGCGTGGCCTTCTGGGAAATGTAGTTCGCGTGCTTGGTTGGAGCCACCGCTTAACCCGCCCTCGATACTACGCGCCCCACAATACGCCGCGTGCGCAGCGGCTGAGCGGCGTGTTGCTGCCCCCACGTGGCAGCTGAGCGGTTACGCCCTGGTCTGGAACGGTGCTGGGGACGTTGAGGGTGCTCCTGGGAACCTGTGGGAAATCTTTCTAGAGATTAAGGCTCCAAGACCTAGGCCAAGAAAGGGTGGTAGTAATGAAGAAATTGGAGGTAGGGCCCGCTGTGAGGATTAAATGAAATCAGGAGAGTAACTGTTGGCTGCCTATTATAGTTATAATTATAGCTAGTACTTACATACCCTTTTCATGTGCCAAGAACTGCTCCCAGCGCTTTACATGTACTCGTATTAGCTTATTTAATTCTCCCAACAGCCACTTGAGGTATTATCAGCCCCCGCTTTTAAAGGAATGAAATTGAAGCCTAGAGAAGGGAATAACTTGCCCAGAGTGACTCGGCTGGTCAGTGGCAGAGCTGGAATTTGAACCCAGGCTGTCAGGCTTCAAATTATATGTTCTTCTTCACTATGAATATCTTATCACCCTATTAAATTCTCCTGAGATTGTAATCAGCACATGAATCACCCAAGATGGCCATTAGCATGTAAATCTCTTTAAATTGGTGATTATTAGTTCCTGCCCAAATTTGTGATCTAGCCCTGCTCTAGGACAAACTTTATAATCAACATAGACATACAGTTAGCACATGAATCAACACAGGTTTCTGTTCACAGGGATCAGACTTCTGATTAGCACTTGAAACAGCAGTGGTCTGAGCTGGGGTCATTAGGTTTCCAATTTGCACAGGGATCTGCACACAAGGATTATGTTCTTGCCTTAGAAAGGCCTATTTCCTTTTGGTCCACGTGACCTCCTCCTCAGATGTCACCCCAGCCCCTCCCTGAAACCCACCACCACA
>NW_007727333.1:190914-192220 GCF_000696425.1 Galeopterus variegatus | reverse complement strand
TGGTCCACGTGACCTCCTCCTCAGATGTCACCCCAGCCCCTCCCTGAAACCCACCACCACAACACCAGTACCATTTCCAACAGGCAGGCTTGGTGATTTCCTTGCCCTCTCCACTCCCCCATCTTGTTTCTAATGGAAAATCACAGCAACGACACAGGTTCAGAAATTTCTGTTCTCTTTCTGCCTTATGAGGAGAAACAAATCCAGAGCAGGGACTATGTCTGGTTCATGGACATGTTCCCAGTATTGGGCCTGGCACACAGTGAGAGCTCAATAAACCTTTGGGGAATGAGCACTGGATTCTCACCATCATCTGTCAGCACTGACCTAAAAACTTACCAAATCAATCCAGGTTCACTTTGCCCTCAAAGGAGGCAAATTTGTGTTCACCCACTCCAAAGGCAGGAGACCAGGGTAGGTAGGTGGGTAGTCAGACTGGGGCTGGGAACTTCTCCCTGGAACAGGATTCAGTGTAAAGGGTGGAGGGAGATCCCACAGCCTCTTTCTGCTGCCTCCCCCTGAGGTTATGGATCTGGTGCTGGTTAATGATGGGACAATAATGATCCATACTTCCTTTGCATAGTTGCGGCTGGAAGGGGGCTGCTCAGCCTGGGAATTTGTTTTCAGTTTCCCCCCCTATACATCCAGAGTAACTGTGTGACTAGTTGTCTCTGAAAAAAAAGATGGCAGAAGGGAATGTTGTAGGCCACTTCTGGGCCAAGTTTTTTAAGAAGCCGGTGAAGCTTTTCCACCCCGTTTCCTCCTATTTGCCAGGTGGAAGCAGATAATTCTGAGCCCCAGAAAGTAATGGAGCCAAGATTAACAAATCTTGGTGTGTGAATCACCAGATGGAGGGACAGCTGCCAATCAACCAGGACATCTGTGAGAGAGAAATAAAATATTATGTGAAGTTACCAAAATCCAGGGAGTTATTTGTTACAGCAGCTGGCATTATGCTAACTAATACACTGACCCTTCCTGGGCCCCCAATATCAGTAAAGCTTGAGCACCAGTCATTCTGTAAAATGACCCTTTAATCCACAAATATGGTGTTTAGGCTTTCACATAGCAGGTCTATACAGCAGCCCAAAGTCTCTATGTTTGGTAGTTAAAAGTTACTAATATATTTCCCTCCATTCTTTGCACAAATGTAAACTTTTCCCCCTGTTCTTATGGAAGACTTTTTCCATGTTGGTAGCTGGAAGTCATTAAAGCAGACCCTGACTGTTGTGTTTAGGTCTTCCGCTGTTGTTAAGCAGAACCCCATGCACGGAATCTTTGTGCTTGCCCTGCAGAAGTTGGTGCC
>NW_007727333.1:188576-190252 GCF_000696425.1 Galeopterus variegatus | reverse complement strand
CTAATATATTTCCCTCCATTCTTTGCACAAATGTAAACTTTTCCCCCTGTTCTTATGGAAGACTTTTTCCATGTTGGTAGCTGGAAGTCATTAAAGCAGACCCTGACTGTTGTGTTTAGGTCTTCCGCTGTTGTTAAGCAGAACCCCATGCACGGAATCTTTGTGCTTGCCCTGCAGAAGTTGGTGCCTGCCTGGGACCCATTAATGTGATTCAGGGTAGTGCGGGGACATGGGGGGAGATGCGTATTCATATTCCTGCCCCTCTGTTTTGACCCCACCATGTGGAGTTGCATCTTCAGGCCCAATCTTTAAAGTGAGTCCCTAATCCTCAGAACCAATTCATGTGCTAATTACAAAGCTGACCTAATTCCAGTGCATCCCACTGGTTGGAATTGAGATGGTGGATGCTATTTGAGGGACAGAAGGATGCCACCTTCATCCCTCCTTGCTTTGACAACCCCCTGACTTGGAAAGGGCCTACGTCCCTTTAAAATGTGACCCTTTTTTCATAAACTGACCAACTTCATTGATTAGAGTGTGCGTGCATGTGCACACATGTTTGTGTGTGTGTGCATCCCCTGTGTGTCTGATGTGAATCTCTGAATGTGCTTCTTGTGTGTATATGTGGGTGTGTGGCCTCAGCATGTGTGCAAGAGAATCTGTGTGAGGAGTGTTGTTTCTACACACATGACCTCTCACATGCCTGATGCAAGGCTGTGTGTGTGTTTCAGAGGTGTGTGTCTAAGGGTGCGCCTGTCCAGGTGTGTGTGTTCCAAGTGCCTGCACGTGTATGATTTAGTGAGCCTGAGTACATGCTGTGCATATGTGAGTATGGGTGTGTCCCCTGTGTGTGTCTGTGTATATTAGGGCCTATTCTGTGTGTATCAGACAGTGTGTGTGTAAGCAGTCCCTTTTCCCCCAAGGCCTCCTCAACTCTCAGGCAACATAACCTCATTTTGCTGTGGCTGTTTCTGACACTTCTGTCCCCTTCTCCAGATGTTGCAATTAAGTAAATGCAGCAATTAAGCAGAGTCCCCCGAACAACCATCCCCATCAGGATTCCTTCCAGGAGCTAATGAAGGGTTACAGCATATGCAGACACACATGGTACTATCCAGGCACCTCAGTGACCCCCAGGCTGCACATGCTGTGGCATGAAAGCACAGGCAAGCTGCACACAAACAGCATAAGGAAGCCCTTTGCGCACCTGCCTTGTCTGTAATTCAGGTCCCAGCATAATGGTCTCTTGCTCCAGGGAGCCTTCCAGGCTTGGGGTGGGGAAGAGGGATTGGACCTGGCCTGTGAGGCCCCACACTGCTCGCTTCCCCCATCAGAGCCTTGACCACTCTGGCCCGTGCTTTGTCATCACAGCTCTTATTATTTTGCCTTGTGCTTCCCTTATCACAACCCTGACCACAATGGCCCAGGCTTCCCTCGTGGCAGCCCCAATCGTTCTAGCCTGAGCCTCTCCTATCCCAACTCTGATCACTCTGGGCTGTCTGGAGATGTGATTTTCTCCCTTTTGGAATGTGAGTTCATTGTAGGCAGGACCTGGGCTGTCTTGGTCATCACTTTTACTACAATGTCATCTATTATGTCCAGGAATCTACAGTAACTGTTGAACTAATGGTAGCATCTTTGCCTCTGCCTCTCTCTGCTTCTTTTCTTTTTTTTTT
>NW_007727333.1:185447-187883 GCF_000696425.1 Galeopterus variegatus | reverse complement strand
AACCCTTGACTTGGTGTTGTCAGCACCACGCTCTCTCAAGTGAGCTAACCGGCCATCCCTACATAGGGATCTGAACCCGTGGCCTTGGTGTTACCGGCACCACCAAGTTAGCCCGGGGCCAGCCCTCTCTCTCTGCTTCCGAATCCCTCTTTATATCTCTAAATATTTTGGTCTCTCCCTCTCTTTTTTTTTTCCCCTAACCGGTAAGGGGATCAAACCCTCGGCACGGTGCGGTCCGCACCACGCTTAGTCAGCAAGCACACCAGCCATCCCTATATAGGATCCGAACCCACAGCCTTGGTGCTACCAGTGCTGCACTCTCCCGAGTGAGCCACGGGGCCAGCCCAATATTTCAGTCTCTTTGGCACACACTTGGGGAGCTACATTCCCTCAACCCACCAGGTGTCAGCATGGCTAAACCATGCACATCACAGATGTCCGTGATTTAGCCTAGTGGTTCTCAAAGTGTGGTCCCTGAACTAGCAGCATTAGCCTACCTGGGAACTTATTAAAAATGCAAATGTTTGGGTCCCACCTCAGACCAACTGAATGAGAAACTCTGGGGTTTGGGCCTGTAGAGCTACGATCAGCAAACCCTCCAGGTGATCCTGGTGGGTTAAACTGTGAGAACGACAGGTCTCATTCATGCAACTCATCCCTCTCTGCTTCCCTACTCAGATTCAGATGGCTTTCAGTACCACTCTCTCCCCCTACAGTGACAATCAACACTCAGATGGGGTAAGAATTGGTGGATAAATGCCCCAGCCTCTTGAACTTTGCTGGGGCAGTAGCGGGAGGGTTCTGATGTCTTCTACAAAGTTCCTTAAAGTTCTCTGGCAGAATCAAGCCCAAGTTGCCCAAAAAGGCAACCTGCTCCTCATTGATACACCCTCTATTTGTTTTCCCTGTCTCATACTTCCCTCTCCTTTGCTCCTATTTTCTGGGGACAGCTTCCCCCCACCACCCCCCCACACACAAAATCAGCCAATTCCACTGAATCCTAATCCCAGGCCTGCTCTTGGGGTCCTCTCCACATCTCTCCCTCTGTCTCCCCTATCTCTACCATCTCTGTGGCATCTCTGGAGCCTTTGCATCCTTTTTCTGAGTGTCTGAGTGACCAGTATCCAATGTGCTGGGCAGGGAGCACTGATGAACTTTGCTAATGATTTGGAAAGGCGGGCCCTAGGGCTGAGTTAATTTTAGCCGCAATTTTTCAATACACGTAAGTGGAAGGAGCCAAAAATCTATTCTGAAACCTTCAGCAGAGCTAGGGATGCCAGGGCGGACATGCTTCCACACCTACCCCAAGGTCACTTTACTTCTTCATTCAGATGGGTGCTCCTAGGGTGTTTTCCAGGACCACTCAGGTTCCCCAATGTTTCCCAGGACCATGTCCCCCCTCAGACCACCCAGGCCAAGGCTGTGTCCCCTTTGGACCAGGGCTCCCAAAACACCAGGCCCCCACATTGCTATAACCGAGTTCCCAGGCCCAGCTTGGAGACCATCACCCACACCCCTCTTCCTGTGATAGCATCTGCCAGGAGAGTGTGGAACCCCCCAATTTCCCCTCTGCTGTCTTCTCATAAGCATCAGGACAGGCAGACACCACTTCTGGTGAGTCATGTGTTGGTATAATTCCTATCTGAGAGGCAGTGGACCTGAGCGGGAAAAGGGGGAGAAAGTGGACACACTTCTCAGGATCAACCTGGGCAGCCCTCTGCCTTGTCCCATTTCCTATCTTCTCCTGCCTCCCTAGGATATCTGTTCAGTGTAAACATTTTGAGGTCTATCCCTAATCCCAGAGGGGACAGGGTCTTGGAGCCAAGTTTTTCCCCTGCAGCCAGGGAAAGGAGCGTTGGGAAAGAGCTCCTCTAGCCTGAAAGATCAGGCCTGTGGCTGGGCAGAGCCCAGATAAGGAAACTCCACCTGTGGAAAGGACATCCCAGGGAGGTGGTGCTGAGACAGGGACAGAAGTGACAGGTTTGAGGATCAGGGGGCTCTGGGATGGAGGGCTACATCAAGTTTATGAATGAGTACTGGACACATACCAGGGTACTTCAAAAAGTTCGTGGAAAGATTTGTATGATCTTTTAATTCTATTTTTCCACGAACTTTTTGAAGTACAGATGTACACCATACCCATCCTCGCAGCTGCATATTGCCTCAGGTACTGTCAATTAGCAGCCACACGCGTAATAACTTCGTATAGCATACATTATACGAAGTTATACGATGTGTGTGTGTGTGTGTGTGTGTGTGTGGATGGGTGCGCGCGCGCGCTCCCGCACACTCTGACTCTCTCACTTGTCCTCGTTTGTCTCTCTGTATCTCCCTCTGAGTCTCTCACTGTCTCTGCATATTTCCATCTCTCCTTTAATGTGTGTGTTTCTGTCTCTCTGCCTTTCTCACTCTATTCTTCTCTGTCCCTCAATCTTA
>NW_007727333.1:184269-185052 GCF_000696425.1 Galeopterus variegatus | reverse complement strand
AGCCCAGATAAGGAAACTCCACCTGTGGAAAGGACATCCCAGGGAGGTGGTGCTGAGACAGAGGGACAGAGGCGACAGGTTTGAGGATCAGGGGGCTCTGGGATGGAGGGTTACATTCAAGTCTATGAATGAGTACTGGACATATACCAGGGTACTTCAAAAAGTTCGTGGAAAGATTCGTATGATCTTTTAATTCTATTTTTCCACGAACTTTTTGAAGTACAGATGTACACCATACCCATCCTCGCAGCTGCATGTTGCCTCAGGTACTGTCAATTAGAGCCTGTGTGTGTGTGTGTGTTTGTGTGTGTGTGTGTGTGTGTGTGTGTGTGTGTGTGTGTGGATGGGTGCGCGCGCGCGCTCCCGCACACTCTGACTCTCTCACTTGTCCTCGTTTGTCTCTCTGTCTCTCCCTCTGAGTCTCTCACTGTCTCTGCATATTTCCATCTCTCCTTGAATGTGTGTGTTTCTGTCTCTCTGCCTTTCTCACTCTATTCTTCTCTGTCCCTCAATCTTAATCTGCCCGTCTTTTTGTCTCTATCTCTGTCTTTCCGCCGTCTCTATCTCTGGCTGTGCCTCAGTGTCTGCGTCTCTCTGTCTCAGTCTCTCTGTATCCAAGGATTCTCCCAGCAGCGCCAGGGCGACTCCATGAGAGAGTGGCGAAGGGGCGGCTGCCTACGCCTTTAAGCGCGGGCGCGCGCGGGGCCTGCGCCTTTAAGCACGGGCGCGCGCACGGCCCTGGGTTCCCGGCGAGGAGGCCGCGGGAGCGCCCGGACCCGGCCC